>NW_027635436.1:0-35651 GCF_903797595.1 Erithacus rubecula | reverse complement strand
AGAGAGGTCTTTGAAACTATGTAGTTTTGAAAGGCTACCAAGAAATGCAAACAATAGGCTGATTCTGCACTAGTGAGCAAAATTCTCCTTAGAGATATGACTGCTTAGAGCTGTAACTGCTTAGAACTGTAACAGTATACAAGACTAAACTGTGACAACAATGATGACTTCAATAACTTCAATAAACTACTTGCTCAAGCTTCATGACTTCACACTTCAATGCCTTACATCTCTACTCAGATGCTTTGCCTTCAATAAATGACTCAGACTTCTTTTTACTCAAGCTTTAGCTGTTTACTTGAATTACTTCTACACCCCTTCCACTATTGAAGTCCCATCTCTCAGTCCCAGCACATGAGACATTCATTTATCTTTGCAGGAGAGTTGGACAACAGCTGTGTCTATTTTTATATTTATGTGTTTCATGATGCATTAAATAATTCAGATTGTTCAAGGTAGTTTTGACTAAAGCTATTGAAGATCAGAATGGATCTTGTTTGCCTGTCCTGCTTTGATATGGAGGCAATATTAGAATCTATATTCTTTGATAATAAGGCTCTGCAACATGGACAAAATTCTGTTCAATCAAAACATCAACTTATGTTTCCATTTTATTCCCTGAAAATGTATTTCTTAAGCTGTAAATGACCAGTCAAACTTCACTGCTTGTATAACTTGCTGTAAGTATCTCAGGTTTTTGAGTATTGCATGGCATTTAGCAATGCATGACAGTGGAGTGCTGTAGCACTTGCTGTATTCCTGTACATGTGTTTGTGCATTTTGCCTGCACCGAGGCAGAGGATAAGGAATTTTCAACTGATTTGCATTTTCCTCATGGACTTTTGGTGGAATGGGGATTGCAGAGGTGGGAAAAAAGATCCAACAGACCAATTTTCCCTTTGGCATTATCTTTACACATGCTGAAGCCACATTACCTTGCATTGCTGCAGGGCTCTAAAGGAAGAGCAATCAAAATCTTTTGATTGACTCAAGAGAAACAAGTTGGCATTTTTACATGTAGAGGGTGCTTATTCTGCTTTTTATTCTTGCTTCTTTCTATTGAGAGGTTATGTACAGGAATTATTTCTGTTTGTGATCTAGTTTTCCAGTTTCACAGATGCAGCACCTTTGCCAGTACCACATTGACTCATTGCTCTCATTTGGAAATTGCATTACATCAAACACTGGTCATTGTAGTGGGCTTTAAATGCCTCACTCTTCAGCCTCCTGTGCAGCATCTGATGGCAGAAATTCTCCACTGTCAGTGCTTTCAAGCACTTCACTGACAGTCTGCCAGAGCACTGCAAAGCTTGAAAGCCCAGGGTGACAATATCCTCTTCAACTAAGAACAAAGAAACAACTTTGCAAGAAAATCTGATCCAGACAATATTAATCTTGCATTTCAGCTAAAGGCTTCGTTCTTTCTTTTTACTTTTGAGGCCACTGAGGAAAAAGTACAAAATTAAATATGTTCAAGAAAGAGATGAGGCCAGTGAGACAAAGCAGGTGAGAAAAAATAGCAGGGAAAGGAGCAGAAGCAAATTAAAGTATCTGTTGCAGCTAGCTACATAAGGACAGCAAGGAATGGATTTGCTCTGTCACTGGTACAGCACATGTTCATCTATCAGCATCTGTTTCAGGATGGTCTTGGTCTAGATGACACATTAAAATTCTTCTCTAAGTATTTTTTTCCCTTATTTCTTTCTTCAATTCAAAGAAAATTTAGCTCTAATGCCTAGAGGTATTGGGCAAGTCAACACAAGGAAAATAACTGCCTGAAATCAATTTAGAGTCTGAATAGCATTTTAAAGAAAACATGTTCTATGTGAAATGCTGTCCACATCACAGAGAGAATATGGATGTAGAAGTGTCAGAAGTGTCCTTTTTAAGAAGAATTGGAAAGGGCATAGATGTAAGGGGAAGAGTACTGTGCTCTTGACCAAATTCACAATTACTACAATGTATTTGACAGATTTCTAACCCTTGAATTGAGTAATTCCTATTCATCTCTGAATTATGTTCATTCCAAACTGATTTGGTGCCTGAGGCTTCACGCTGCTGGTTTAATGCTCGACAAAATTCATTGGCAGATCTGGGAGCTATTAGCAACTCCCTGTTTAATTGCTGCCTTTCATTCTGACTTGTTAAAAACCAGCTGCAGTGACTACAGTTAAAAAAAAAAAATAAACAATAAACAAAAAACAAAAAACCAAAACAAAACAAAAAAGCCAACCAAACAAACAAAAGGAAAGACAACAAGCCAACGTGTGTGTGGAGGAAGTAAACTCAAATCCAACAGTAACATGGGCTAGTAGCTGCAAATATCAAATGCTGCAGTGACACCAAGAGGTGAAACACCAGTTTTCACCCTGAGAGTACAAGGCTGAGCCTCAGTTTTAGCACTTATTTCTTCCCTCTTCAAACTTTCCTTCCTCTACCACAGCAACCAGTGCCAGTATCAATGTTTGAATATATTTTCAGTAGCTGCATATAGCTTTCTCTACATAAACCATTAACAAAAATCTATCAATCTTCAAAAAGGCAAAGATGAAAAAATCCAAATTTTGAAAACAAAGAGGAAAAAAGATGTGTATTCTCTAACAGGTTCGTCAATTTCTTCTTATAACACGTCAGAAAATTGTGAAAGAATTCATTGAAAGTAAGTGTCTAAATTATACTGCTTAGGATTTAATATATATATATATATATGTGTGTTATAGAATCATAGAACATTTTTAGTTGGAAGAGACCTAGTGCAACAAACCCTGCAATGAGCAGGGAATACAATTTTGAAGTGTCTCCTTCTTCTCTCCCATTTTAAAGGTATTCATCCTTTTCTGGCTGAAAGGGCTGCAAGACATTCTGTAATTTAACTAAACTAATTTTATGAAGGGCTTTTCTTCACAGAAACATTGTATTGGGCAGACAGTCAGCAATGTTCAAACACCATACACATGCACAACAGATTTTCCCACCTCTGTAATAATTCTCTAGTACTCTTCAGATTTTCATTCACTCTAAGTTCTTCCAAAATTCAGCTCATCTCAAGGCATTTTTTTCTGTCTCTGTGTTCATACTGGTATCAATAAAACATTGTCTTTATAGCAACTATGTCATGCCTGATGTAGCCTAATGAAAAATCATTCTTATGACCAGGCCTTACACAGGAAGGATCCAGAGATACATTGCCAAGTAAGAACAAGACTCTACTACATGTTTTAACTCTATAAATCCACTGGAGGTACAGACTTGATATTACTCAGATATTAAATCCAAAACAGAACAGGAACTCAGTAATTTGGAAAGGAGCAAAATGAAACAAATACTTTATAAGTCTTGTTACTGTAAAAACAAAACCAATGCAGAGTTATTAATTATAAACACTGTGACATATTAATTCACTTGAATATCTAGAGAATAATAGAAGAAATTCCTGTTTTAATGCACGGGAAATGCAAGACTAGCGACATTGAATTATTAGTCCAAAGGTTCTAATTTATTAAATAAAGTACTAGGAGATATTGATATGTATGTAAATAAATTGCCATGGGAAGTTTTGATTTCTTTTCTTGATATGGGAAATTATTCAGGATGAAAATAAAAGCTGTCAGAGGAATTGTCTTCTGGACAATAGCCAGTCATTCTACACAAGCTGACAATAAAATAAAGTGCACACTCCCTTCCATTTCCTGATATATTTATTGGGAAAACTGTCTTGTAGTTTTGTCAAGTTCCTCTTTATGGCAAATGAGTTCATGAACTGCAAATGAAGAAGAATTCAAGTGGTAAAATCCCAGCATCTTCAACAAAACTATGTGGCTTTCTTAATCTTATCTTTCTTAAATCTTCACTTCCCCTGCCTGGGGAGCCATCTCATATGTATTCTACAAGAAGGTGTCAGACAACATAACAAAGGTCTGGGGAGGCACTCATGACACTGACCTAAGAAGTAGCAAATGTCCAGAAAGAGTCATTTCAGAATCCTGAATAATGGATAATTTCTAACCTATTCCTATGCAGGAAATCTGGATTTTAGAAACTGGAATTCAGGTGAGAAACTATTCTTAACAAAACTTGCATATATCTATATATACATATACACATACACATACACATATACATACGTACACACACAAAACTAAAACACTGAATATCTGAGTGTATTTCTGACTAGGCAAGGACTACAAAGGATAACAGCTTGAAATCATCCTGAAACTGCAGCTTCCGGTTGATTTCTTTAATTGTTCCCAAACAGTGGGAAGAAAAAAACCTACTGCAGTTGCAGAGCTCCACAGCTATAGGACATTCTCAGCCCAGCAGCAGAAATAGAGCAGAACTGCATTGGAAAGCTCATGAGGTCCAAGCTCGAGCTGCTCTTGCTGGACATTGCATGGTGATGATAACAGAGCATAAGGATTTGTAGAAGCTTTTCCAGCCTGATAGTTGTCCTTAGCTTCTCCAGCCCAGCACAATTTGAAGAAATCATCCATTTTCTGATCGGAAAAATGATCATGTTTCAAGGCAAGTCCCTGAGTAGGTTTGTCTGTTTCACTGCAGATAAAGAAGATTTGATTAGAGAGAGTCAGAGGTCAACAAACAGATTGAACAAGACTTAACAAAAGGAGGTTAAGAAAAGGATGTTCACTCTCTTATGTGCCCAGGCAAACATCTATTCTGCATTAAAGGAACTTCTAAAAGTTGCTTTGGACACTGCCACGTTGACTTTTAAACCCATTTCCTGATCTTTTCTTGGAAATTATTAAATAGCTTTTATTCTGTTTCTTAAAACTCCTAAATTTTAGGGAAAATTATGCATTTTGGTACCTCATATGTCATCACAGAATTAGGAAAAGGATTTTGCTTTAAAATCCTTGTAGGGAAGATAAAGTCATAGAAATTGCAGTTCCTAGTTTTTGCTACAGATGTAGGACACCTTTCAGTGAGTGTTAGTGGGATAATAGTACTAAATAAATGGGAAGACCTTCAATAAAATACAGGGGAAAGGTTCCACCTTTGCATGTATACACCTCTGTATGATCATATTTTAGCCTTTGCAGAGGTAATTGCACAAGATACAGAGTTAAGCTGTGAATAAGCTCATGGTCTGTCTCTGAAATGGGTAAAACAACAGAGCACAGCTCAGCACATACACTGAGCACAGCTTTGGAAAATCCAAGTAATAACGCAATGTCATTTCAGGTCATCCACTAAAGTGAGGAGGACAAAAGAAAAAATCAGAATGAAAGACTGATTATCCAGATAGAATAGGCAGTAATGTCTGTTTGTTTGTTCCCTGGAAAACCACCACCGGTTTTCAGTCATTTGAAATCATCTTTTCTTGTCCGGAGTTTCCAAGGGTGACTGAACTCAAAACAAGACTAACTGCACTGATGGAGGCACACGGATGTATCTGACAAAGATTTGTCCAAGCCGCACATCCATCATGATCTGGAAGAGGAAGGGGAAGGAATGTAATTTGTCACTGGCAGCAAAATGAAACTTGGGCATCTGTGTTAAACTGTCTGGGAAAGTTAGTGGTCAGTCCAGTGGTTAAGAGCTCCCAGCAGCCACTTTGAAAGTGCCACATGTCCAGGCAGCAGAGTACAGAAATCAGAAGGCATAAGATGTGGATAAGCCTTAACAGCTCTCAGAAGGAAGTACAGGTCCAATAAATGAACTTAATTTGACAGAAGAAGGTCTTGGTTTGTCAGGCAGTACAGAACAACTGAAGGTCCTTCTGCAAAGGCCTGATCTAAGCAGGCAGATACAGAAGGAGTAATCTAACAAAAGCCACTCTGATATATATTTCTAAGCAGTGCTTGGGGGTCAAGTAAGGAGGAACTCTTGCACATCCCAAGACACATAACTGGTCTGAAGGAGATGATCTTTGCCTGTACAAATTATGATCAAACCCAGCTGCTGTACAGCCAGCCTGGCAGTGTGACAAATACAAATGTATTTATTGTCATATATACACTCCTTACTTTGATTTGAGCAGTGCATCTGGAGAGACAGTAAAAACCAGAGTCTGTAAATGGAACTGCTGCTCAAACCAAATACACTGACAAAAGCACCTGATCACCTTCCCAGTGCAAGGGAAAGCATCAGACCTTTTGCAGGACTGGAGAAAACAGTCTATTAGAAAGGTTTCCATGTTTATAAACTAAAGAGAGTTCTGCAACACAGGTTTTAAAGCAGGCAGTGCCAAGGGAAAAATTCTGTCACAGGAAAGGGTGCCTTGTCACAATGTTATGCATTAAAGGCTCTTCAAGGGGAAAAAAATATGAGTCTTTGGGTTCTGTTTGACAGAAAACAGAAGAAAAAGGCATAGAGGCACTTTGGAGTTTTCCAGAATATTCTCAGATAATAACTCATGCAGCTTCATTTCAAAACTGGGAGTTTAAAGAATATTCAGATTATAGAAATAGTCATAGCATCTGACATCATCACATAGAAACATATCCAAGCAGCTAGAGAGTATTACTGCAACCACATAGTTTGGCCATAAAACCTCATAAAAAACTGTATTTGAGTAGCATAAAAGTGCACTCTTTTTGATGAAGAATAGTTTATGCTCTATATGCTGTCTCTAAGGGAAGAATATAAATGGAATCTCCAGGACATACATCTAGAATCAGTTTTCACAAATAATACTTTTTTATATATCATGTCTTAGTAATCTGTCCAGTATCCACTAAGAAATATCACCAAAGCTCCTTAGAGATGCAAAGGGTCAAAATCAAGCTTAAATATAAGGAATAATGCTTAAGTCCCAAAACCAAATCCTACAGCTGTATAAAAATCCCTATATACCAGATTTCTTTGTTAAAAATAGAAAAATATGTATCACACAGAGAACCTGCTATCACTATGTGTTAGTCCATTTGTGTGAAACTAGTAAAAGTCCCATCATGAGAAAGTCCAAGGTATGGGATGTCCCTGTAAGAAGAGCACAGAAGAGTGAAGGGCTCTTGTTTAATTTCAAGTGAAGGGTACTGCTGAAAATACAGATATCTTTTGCTCTGTTTTGAATTCAGCAGTGATTTCTCTTCCCAATATGTACAGAAGTTAGAATACACACATGCACCTTTGCAAGATTATTCAGGCTTTGTTTTAATTTTGGAAGGTGTATTGGGTGGGAAGGAAATAGTTTGTTGTTTTGGTTTTGAGGTGGTTTTTTTTAACTTTGATGACTTTTGTTTTCAGGGATTAACCTGCCAGGAAAGGTTATCTTGTGGCCTGTAATTTTGTGCAAAATATTTTCTAAACTTGGGCTGCGATGGATAATGTTACCAAACCTTAAAATTATTATAGTGAGCACTCATGCCATACATATGTCTCTAAAAACAAACAAACAAGCAGAAACAACAACATTTAAAAAGCTAAAAAAGAAACTAAAAAATGAAACAAAGAATCAGCCAGGAAATTGATAGAAAATTCTTGTCAGGCTGAGCCACTTCACTCGTTGTGCAAATATCACATATCCAAGCACCATGCCTAATGGAAATGGCAAAGAACAAATACAAACATGGTGCTAAGAAAACAGATTTAGTAGGATAGCAGATTTAAGAAGCTATTTCCACAGCACTAGTGGCTAAAGTAATTAAACAATCAGAGGATGACTAGATGATGAGAACCAAAACCATTTGGTACTTGTAACAGGCTGAAGTTGACAGTTCTCCTCAGTCCTCTGTTCTCTGCTCTGTCTGTGGAGTAGAGTAAGAAAAGATTATGTGATAAAAAGACAAACGTAGGAAAATGTCATCCCAGTGGACCTATAATGATCATCATTGATGATCATTATACATATGCATATATATATATATATATATATATATATATATATATATATATATATATATGACTGATAACCTTACCTATGCAGGGCAGCATCCATATTTAATTTATAGCAAGAGAATGAACTATATTTCTTAAGTGTATGAACATTTCAGTGAATATCAAAAATATGGCAAAAAATATTCAGCTATCAGACTGAACTATCATTCACCCAGGCCCAGAGCAGAGCAATGTTTTGGTGAGCACATCATTTCTTGCCAGTTCAGGAACTTAAGTTCTTATTTAGTTCTCAGTTCCATAAAGTACTTCTCCATGTGAACACTTTCACAATGCAAAATGCATGCAGTAGCTTTCTAGAAAAAACAAAACAAAACAAAACAAAAAACAACAGTACTTCTTTCAAGAGAAACATTATCTCTTAATAACAGAAACTGTCCCAAAATCTTCAATGCAACCTGGAAAACTGCTAAAACTACAATCATTGAATAAATTCTTTAAAAACCCCTTGCTTCTACCGGGGCAGATACTGTGTTGAGCATTTAGACCAGAGCCCTCGTTACCACAAGGGACATGAAGCACATTGCAATATTCAAAGATGTTTGTCAGCCTTTTATCCAGCAGCAACAGCAGAGGGTGGGTTAAATCCAGACTTATAAAGGAGAGAGAAAGATAGAATTTTCATATGGGCAGCTAATGGCAGGACAAGGTGCAATGGTTTTAAATTGAAAAAGGACAGATTTGGATTACATGTTAGAAAGAAATTCTTTCCTGTGAGGGTGGTGAGGCTCTGCCTCACTTTGCCCAGAAAGGCTGTGGCTGCCTCATCACTGGAAGTGTTCAAGGTCAGGTTGGACAGGGCTTGGAGCAATCTGGGACAGTGGAAAGTGTCCCTGGAAGAAGATGAGCTTTGAGATTCCTTCCAACTCCATTTTGATCCCACAATTCTTAGAAAACCGTCCTGCTGCTATAGTAAAATTATTTATTAGCTAAACCAGATAGGAGGAGGCCATCCTTAGCAAACCTAGGAAATGGAGGGGTGTTTTTCTGTCTTTGTTGGGTCTTGGTGGGATTTTTCTATCAGTGATTGGAGAGATGGGGACATCCGAGTTTGGAACAGAAGCCAATTTTATTGAGTATACCAGGCATTTATATCGGGTTTTACTTGTATGGCACTTATGTGGGGTTTTATTTCTGGTAACAGTTTCCCATTGTTTACACATTCTGCATTGCTAAGATACTTTGTGTCTTTTAACTAATTACTAAAGGTCAGACAAAGTATCAGCATGGATCAGAAAGGATACAAAAGAGGCTCTTTCTAGTCTCAGGTTTATTCCATGGCGATGGTGTGGCAGGAAAGAGGGAGATTCTCTCCGGGAAAGGGGAATTCAGGAAAAGGGAATGGGAGTGGCTTTGGCTGGCAGCCAATGGGATAAGGACACAGGGGGTCTGGGTTCAGAATACCGGAACTCTAGGTGGGCTACAAGGTCACAGGGGAAGGTCACAGGACAGGAAAAAGGACAGGGAACCGGGGACCAGCCGGAAGAGATGGACAGAGGTATGCTGACTCATTTCATTTACCTCATTACAACACTTCATGACATCACATTGCCTGGTAACATTATCTTACCACAAAGTTTCACAACATGTTTCTGGGTCACTCCTTGCTCAGGGAGCATTTATCTGTGTCTGTCTCTCCCATGGTTTCTTCTCCATAAGGCTTAAGACACCAGGCCCCTTTATCAGTTCCACTGTACTTGCACCATATTTTTCCAACTCTGCATAGAAGTAAGGAAAATGAGAAGAAAGGAATAAAATATTGCAGAATTGAAAAAAAGATCTAAAATAAATTCATTTCTCAGCCAGGCCTTCCCTTGATTGCTAAGAATTAGTTAGGTTTGCTTTGGTTGAAACACCATGTTTCAAACTCTCTCTACAGTAGCATCTTTCATCTAAAGAGTGGAATTTTTGAAACACCTGATCTGGTAGAAAACAGCCACGATCCTCTGAGTTTTCTTTAACAGCACCTGGCATCCTTCCAGGTATCAGAACTGTGTATGAGAAATGAACAGTGGAATGTGGGCAGACAGAGAAATAGGTAAACCTAATTTTGTTCAGCTAATTTGTAATCATGAGGGAAGCAAGCAGCTCTTGGTGTGCACACCACTGTCTCTGCTTTCCTTTCGTGATTCAGAGTGCTGCTGGGGCATTTCTGGAGGTTGGTTTCATCATGAAAATCCAGCCTGTTGCACCTGAACAATTCTTACTGAGCCAGGGCTGCTTTTTTGCTCTCAGTTTCATCTGTTAAGCAGCAAGCAGAGTCACTGTGAGCATCTGAGAGCAATGACCTGCCCCTCACAGCAAAAGAAAAGGCTCTTTATATTTAATCTCCTTTGTGGCAAGAGAGATGGGACTGAAGCTCAGTGTTGTCAATAATAATTTCACTATAATCATGGTATTACAAACTATCAGGGATGTACCTGTGTGCACACTTGATGGGTTTTAGGTAATAGTTCCTTGAGTGGTCCAGAAAATTGATTTCTAGTTATTTTCACAGATGAGATGGCAAATCTATAGTGAATACATATTGTTGGAAACAATAAACCAGCTCCAAATTAGGTGGCTGAATGACTTTTTTCCACTTTCACAGCTCAGATTTGTGGGAGCTCTCTGGACAGAGTTCTAGCTATCCAAAGGAATTTCTCCAGGCAGCTCCTGCTCTGACTAAAACTTGAGAAGTTATATTTGACATTGCCAGTGGATAATCTGGCCTTTTAGGGGATGGTTCTTGCTGCAGCACTGATTTGCTGACACAGAGAAAAGACAGCTGTAAACAGGCAGTAGAAGCTGATACTTCAGAGGCAGAAATAGGTAACTTGGATTATTGTTTGGGTGCAGAAAATATTAATTTTCATCCCTTCTTTGGATCTGAGCTCAGAAGCCTGCCAGAAGAGTAGCATCTTTGTGTAAACAGATTGGTTATTACATAAATAAAAGCAATCAGCATCAGTTACATTTTCATTGCCTCAGAATTGCTGCCACCCATATAGGGGCACATTCAAACTAAGAAATGGCACAGCCTCTTGTACTTAATGCTTGGGAAAGCAATTATGAGCATCAATGCTCATGAGGGTATGCTCTGCAGCCAAAGTTTGACAGAAAGAATCTAGAAAGATCATGAACATGAGGAAATATCTATAAAATACAGTAAACTTTCAGTTGGTGATGACCCACTGCTTGATTTCTTTGCATATAATACCCAGCCCTGTTGAAAAGGGTGGAACCTTTCAAAGTTTGTATTCTTTGGGGGACTTTTAGAACTATTGGACAGCTATGATTGTTGTTCCCAGGCTGTATTTTCCCATTTCATTATTAACAGCTATAACATCATTCATAGGAATTTTAATTGTTTTATTGGAGGGGAGGAGGAGGGAGAGAAATCCAGAGCAAGTACTCTGACCTTGCTGCAAATATTCATTTATTCAGGCAATGATTTAAACTGTGGGTTACCAGAAAATCTTGCAAAGAAAAGTAAAATATGATCACAAGGAGTCAGAGAAGCAACTGCCCTATCCATAATATTGTGCAGAGTTAAAATCTAGCAAATGAAACACAAATGTTCATCCTCAAAATGGGGGAAAAATCAGGGCATCCCATTCCAGTTGCACTTTGAAACTCCAGATGTTTTTCTATTTCAAATGTCCCCTTAACTGTCAAAGACTTCTGGACACTCCTGCAGATATTTCCAGAAATTAATCCTGCAAAAACTATTACATACCCACAGGCTCCATCAAGCTGAAGGTCAGCCTTCTTTCAGGGTAATGTCCATCAAATACCACCAGTTTATTGCCACCTGAAAGTAAATACTTCACCCTGCCAGTGTGGTGTTTCCTTCACTGTTCAATGAGGGACTCATCTTTTCAGCAGCTTCTCAGCAAATTATGCTAGTACTGGATATGCTGAGTAACTGGAAAATCTCTTCCACTGTCCTGCAGGTTCTTGATTGGATTTATCTAAATTTTCCAAAGCATAATTATGGCAATCCTAATGGAACAAGTGAATTGAAAGAGCCAGAAATAAATGGGATCCTGTCACTTTGTGATAAAAGAAGCTTTGGGGACAAGGCCACAGGGTTTGTCTTTTAGGACAAATACGTGAGTAAGTTTGCAAGTTCTCTACATTGTGATGGAGTGTAGGATGGCTTGGAGCAACAGCTGGGTCATTGAAATCCAAACGAGTTCAGCTGGTTGTAAGGAACCCCCTTTAGCTGGCTGCTCACAGACATCTTTCTTGAAATCCTCCTCTGGCCATCATGCAAAACAGAAATCAAAGGAGTTTGAGGGGAGCTGGAAGTCTTCAAAAGAAAGACACACAGACACTATTAAATCCCTTTGAAAAAAATCTCTGATAGAGAATAACTTCTCCCCTTGCTAAAAATAAGCAATCCTCAGTGGAAAGAAGAAATAAACCAGTTTTCACATGCTGCTGAAACAAAATTATGTGCATTAATGATTGAATATTAATTGAAATTATGAATGTGTGAATGAGACCAAACCTAAACTCATCAAAAAATTCTATTCATTCTTTAAAGCAAACCTTTGTAAAATGTCCTTTTCCATTGTAACTTCTCAAGAGTTTTGCGGCATCATATGCATGGTGATGTGGCACCTACCCCAGGACTAACCATGTCACTTATGTAGATTGTAGCTGGATTTCACATTGATGATGTTGATCCAGAAAATTGTAGCTCTGTCACTTTCCAAAAATACCTAATTGATTGTTCTCAGTGGCATGAGCAGCTTCAGAAATAGCAAGCTTGAAGCAAAAGTTGAAGAATGTGAGTTCTCTATTATTAACAGATAGTTCAGTGGAAAGCAGATGATCCTACACTCATTCAGCCAGAAGAGCCCTGTGTCCGAGCCGTAGCTAGGGAAGAATCTTCATGGCCAGATGAGAAAAGACTCACACACCAATGTGATGCAGTCCAATCCGTTTATTAGTTGTACAGTGCTTCTTTTATACTTAAACATTGTTGCAACACGTGAAGCCAGCAAACATATCATTGGTTAGTGAGCAGTGTTCACATATTTCTTGCTATTTATTGATTGGTTTCATGTGTTTTTACGGCATTTTCTCCACCTCTTGGCTCAAGCAGTCTAGCACCCTGATTCAGTCACGTCTGTTCTACCTATTTGCTACTTTACTATATTTTCCCTGCATGTCTACACACTTACTTGCTACTTTAATATACCTTTCTCTTCTGCTTGCTGCTGCTGCTCTGATGTTGTAATCCAATACCAGAGGTATAAGGAATGTCTTACCTGTCCCTCCTGTCCCTATCCTATTGGCAGACAGCCAGAAATCCCCTCCCTGACCCTTTCCTAGAAAAAGCCAAGACCTGAGATGCGCTTCCTCTTTTGCCCTGCTACCACCATGCAATAAAGAAAAGGCAAAGAGCCACTCTTTTGAACCTCGTGCTTGTCTCATATGCTAGACCTAGCTACTTCTTATTGATACAATAGCAAGAAGTTACAGTTTGTAGCAGTTGGTGACTCAACTTTGAGGCTTGTATTAAGAACCCACAGATAGCTGGAATCCCAGTTTCAGGATTTTCCGCTTGTTCCTTCGATCAACTACCTCCGTGCTTGGTAGCTGTGTTTATACAGCCCCAGGCAGGAGCACAGAGCCGGTAGCTTGCTTTAGCGCCCAAGTAAGTCGGCTCGAAGACAGGCAGCTTTCACGAACCACACAACAGCCAGGTCTGCAGGACAGGCAAAGTCCCTCGTGGGAGGCGTGAACCCCAGGATTTGCCCCTAGGAGTGGGGAGGGGGGTTCCCCCATGCAGGCTGGTGGCGGGCGTGGAGAGTGGAGCAGGCAGTGCTTAAAGACATTGATAATGAGCAGCTCTTTAGGCTGCTGTCAAAACTAATCTATTTGGTTTCACACAGAGAGCATTCCTTCTATGTGATGCATGTGAGGTCACACACTGATTTGCCAGGTGAGATCACAGAAGGGAACCTAGAGACGCCCTTGCAGCTCTAGGAGAAAAGGCTGTTTGTGTTAAACAACACCTAGTGCAAGCCTTTTCAGTGCTGGGGATCCCTAAGGAAATCAAAACAGATAATGGCCCAGCATATATATCCAAGGAGTTCCTAGAGTTTATCCAGCAGTGGGGAGTGGAAAATAAAACTGGCATCCTCTACTCCCCCACAGGTCAAGCTGTGATTGAGCGTGCCCAGCAGACGCTCAAACAGCTCCTGGAAAGACAGAGCAGTTCCACTGTGTGGATGGCTCCAGAGCAAAAGCTCTGTAAAGCCCTGTTCAAACCAAAGGTCCCTATAAGCTAGTAACCTGGGGAAGGGGTTATGCGTGTGTATCCACTTCCTCAGGCCCTCAGTAGATCCCCCAAAAGTGGGTAAAACCTTTTGTTCCAAAAAATCCAGCTCTAGCAGAAGAAGATGAGAAGCAAGTTGCCATTGCTTCAAAAAGAAGATGCCGCCAGAAAGAAGAGGAAAATTCTTCATAAAGAAGGACCTTCCGGCAGACAGAGACATTTAATGTGTTGTAAAATGTTTTTTTTCCTTTTAGAGAAAACCTACCCTCCATTCAACTCCAGAAAGAACCCCTTCGAAGTTGTCTTCTTGTTAACAAAAATCAGAAAATTGGTTCAATGAACTGTTTAAAGGCTGGGGGTTCTCAGGGTGGTGGACTTCTATTGTTAAAACAATTTTGTTCATCTTTGTTATTATTTTCCTTGTAATAATGGCATTCAGGATCCCACGTCACTTAGTGTTCAAAGCTACTAGTATCATTCCTTCTACCTCTGAAGTCAATCGCATAGAAATGCAAAACATAGAACAATCTAATTCTCCCACCAATTACAAATGTTGGTCAAAATCATAATTCCAATCAAAGTAAACTTAACATCTTGCCCTCACTTAATTAAACAAAAAACGGTGAGATGTTGTAATCCGATAACAGAGGTATAAGGGATGTCTTACCTGTCCCTCCTGTCCCTATCCTATTGGCAGACAGTCAGAAATCCCCTCCCTGACCCTTTCCTAGAAAAAGCCAAGACCTGAGATGCGCTTCCTCTTTTGCCCTGCTACCACCATGCAATAAAGAAAAGGCAAAGAGCCACTCTTTTGATCCTCGTGCTTGTCTCATGTGCTAGACCTAGCACCTTCTTATTGATACAATAGGAAGAAGTTACAGTTTGTAGCAGTAAGCCTGGCCATAGCACTCCAGGCTCAGATCTGCTTGCCGTGGTAACCATGGATCACAGGCTGGAGTTGATCTCCCAGAACTCTTCCAAGCCAGTGCTTGGATTCTGTGACATCACAGCCTCTGGGGCAGCATGGTGCCTGGCAACTGTCCCCAGCCACCGCCGTGCCCCACAGCCTGGGCTGACCTCGGCGAGGACAGACGTCCAGAGCGTGTGTGGTGGCGGCAGCTTCCCCAGAGCACCATGGCCGACCCGGTCCCCTGGATCCTGCACTTTTATCTGCTGCTGCTCCTGGGCCATCGTCCCGACCCATCCAGCCATCCTGGGCCGGGCACGGGCCTGTATCTCGAGGAGCTGGAGCTGCAGGACAGGGACCCTGAGCCGACCACCTCGTGCATTAACATATCGTGGCAGTCCTGGACGTGCCTGCTGGTGCAGCTGCTGGCCACAGGCACTGTCCTGGCATGGTGCCGCTACCGAGGGCACTGGAGACGCTGGAGAAGGGTGAGGGATGGGGGGTCAGGCAGGAAGGATGGGCTTGGACCTCTTGGGCAGCCCTTTGGCCAAGGCCCTATGGCAGAATGGAGCTGAGCCTCTGGCTGGGAATCAGGCCAGGGCTGAGCTCAGGGACAGCCCCAGGCAGAGGCAGCCAGAGCTCTGCTTGCTGCAGCCTGGCCAGGCCTGGCTCTCTTGCTCAGAGGCCAAAGGCAGCCCAGAGAGGGGCCCTGCTCTGCCCCTCAGCCCCTTCCATCGGGATCCCTGTGCTTTGCCTTGCAGCAGAAGCACCAGAGGCCCCGCAGCTGCTGCCCAGGACAAGGCTGTCCCACAGAGCTGATCCAGCTGCTGAGGAACAACCGCACCCTGCTGCAGCAGTGCCTGGAACGCTGCTCCCAGCAGAGGGCCTAGAGCAGCAGAGCAGCACAGGGGGCCAGCCGGAGGAGGAGCAGGAGGAGATCCTAAATCTTGCCCCAGCACTGACCTCCAGCTCCAGCACGGCATGCAGAGCACTGCAGGGAATGTGTGACCCTGCCAGCCTGGGCACGGCGACATTCCCCATCTTAGGCCTTAGAGACACCCCATCCTTAGCTGTAGCAACCCCCACCACCTTTTCCACAAGAAGCTGACCTTCCCCTTAGTGTTCTGGTTCTAAGTGTTTCAGTAATTTAGGCATAAGGTTCTTACCCCATAGTCTTCTAGTCCCCCTGTATTGTAGACTGTTAGAGTAGTAAAGTGAATAAAGTTCATGTTCTCTGCACATCCTGTGTTGTTTGCTTGATATTCCATCCAAGAGGGGACACAGAGGGATGGGTTTGAGCAGGAGCTCCAGACTGCCTGGAATGGAGAGCCTGAGTGCACCAGCAGCATTTGCAAGAGTGCAAATGGAGGGCAGCTGGAAAGAAGATGGTGGGCAGTATACTGACTGGTCAGTATGGGCTGCCCCGCGTGTGTTCATAACAACAAAGATGGTTTGGTGTTCCTTGAAGCGTCCGGTTTCCACCTGTTCCTCAGGGTAACGAGCTCCACATACAATAGTCCATAAATCTTCCCACCTTTTGGCCAGAAGCCACTCATTTTGGGAAAGGACTATAAAAGTGACTTTCTCAGAGGAGATCCCTGAGATCTCCCCAGACAGCAACAGACATCAATTGGCTGGCTCCACGAGGATTCGTCTGCCCATCTTGGTAGCTATAATCCCGACCTCCCTTTCTCTCTCTCTCTCTCTCTCTCTCTCTCTCTTGCTGTCCCACTATCGCACTTTGATTGGCACTAAATAAAGTGCATTTCTCCAAAACTGTTTTTGTCCCCTGCTGTGTCTTTTGCGCTCTGAAATCCATAAAAGAACCTGTCACGACTCCCACTCGGGTTGGGAAGATCCTAACACATCTCAACAGCACACAGTCAGAAGTATCAGATGAATCAAGATGCCATTATCCCCACCCATAAAATTTTGGCTAGAAAGTCAAAGGGTGCTCAGTAAAACCCACTCTCCTTTCAACAGCCCCAGTTTGCCTGTGGGCAAGTCTGACAGACAATAGAAATTGACAGCAGGCTATTGTGCCTTGAATGAAGTCACTCCACTGTGGGAGCTAAGACAGAGTGCTGTGGATTTAATTAGAACGAGCAGCTTGATAACCAAGATACCCTAGCAAGAGCAAACAGAGCTTTGAAGACTCCATGAAGATTGGATCAAGACTGGTTACAGGAAAGAATAATTAATCAAGTAGAAATGTTGCAAATGTGTAAGCTTGTCTGTGTAATGTTTAACCCAACGAATGTGGTAAAAGCTTTCCTAAAACAGGTATATAAGCACATGTAGCTGAGAGTAAATTTGGATTCAGATCAGCAGTCAGCAGACCCCCTCTCTCTCCCAGTCGTTGATTCTCCAGTGCTGAGCGCTGCCGTGCCGGACACGCTGGATCTCCAGGAGGAGCTGGAGACCAAGGCAGCAAAGTGGCACCATTGACATTGCCAATGCATTTTTCTCCATCCCTTTGGCAGCAGAGTGCAGGCCTCAGTTTGCTTTCACCTGGAGGGACGTGCAGCACACCTGGAACCGACTGCCCCAGGGGTGGAAACACAGCCCCACCATCTGCCACGGGCTGATCCAGGCTGCACTGGAAAAGGGTAAAGCTCCAAAACATCTGCAATACATCAATAACATCATTGTGTGCAGGAACAGGACAATAAAAGTATTTAAAAAGGAGAGAGGATCATCCAGATTCTGCTGGAAGGAGGTTTCGCCATTGAGAAGAGCAAAGTCAAGGGACCTGCCTGAGAGATCCAGTTCCTGGGAGTAGAGTGGCAAGATGGACAGAGCCAGATCCCCACTGAAATGGTCAATGAGATCATCACAGTGTCTCCACCAAGCAGCAAGAAGGAAACACAAGCTTTCCTAGGGGCCATAGGTTTGTAGAGAATGCATTCCTGAGTGCAGCCACATTGTGAGCCCTCTCTACCTGTCATTCTAAGAAGAACAATTCCAGCTGTGGCCCTAAAAAGCAACAAACCTTCACCCAGACCAAGCAGAAAATCGCTCATGCAGTGCCCTTGGCCCAGTCAGGACGGGACCAGAGGTGAGGAATGTGCTTTACTCTTCAGCCAAGAACAATGGCTTGTCCTGGAGCCTTTAGCAGAAGGTGCCTGGGGAAACTCGAGGCTGAGAACCAGAATTCTGGAGTCAAAATTACACAAAGTCTGAAGCAAACTACACTCACCGAAAAAAAAAAAAAAAAAAAAAAAAAAAAAAAAAAAAAAAAAAAAAAAAAAAAAAAATTAGCCATCTATAATAAGAAAGTTGAAGCCACCTCAAAAGAAATTATCACAAAAGTACAACTCCTCCTGGCACCCTGACTCCCGGTGCTGGGGTGGGTGTTTAAAGAAAAGGCTCCTCTGCCCACCACGCCACCCACACCACATGGAGCCCATGGATTGCTCTCATCACACAGCATGGCCGGATTAGAAACACAAATCACCCTGAAATTTTAAAAACACTTAAAACTGGCCACAAGATAAAAACTTTAGTCCCACCAACAAAAAGGAGCAGAAACAAGTAACCCAGGCTAAAAAGCTCCACCGCACAACCAACTAGCAGCACAAGAAACACGCTGTGCTCTTGTCACTGACAGTTTCTGTCTCATGGTTGAGATGAACCAGAAGTGGAAAGTGGCCGCAGGGAGCCCCACACGAGGAGTCACACAAGCTACTGAAGGAGAAGGTGAATCAAGTGCACTTGCTGAACTCAAAGCCATTCAGCTGGGCCTGGACACTGCTGAAAGAGAGAACTGGCCACAGCCCTACCTTTATACTGAATCAGAAATAGTAACCAATGCTCTGTGGAGTTAGCTAGAAAGGTAAAAAAAGGCCAGCTAGCAACATAAAGGAAAACCAATTGAGGTTGCTGATGAGTGCAAAAACATTGCCACTCAGAGAAACTCTGTAAAAGTCCATCATGTAGTCAGCCACGTCCACAAAAGTCAGGCTAATGAAGAACACTATAACAAGGAGCAAGTAGATCAAGCTTCAAAAATAGAGAGGTCTCAAATAAATTTAAATCAGTAACATAAGGAAGAGTTGTTCGTAGCTCAATAGGCCCATACTACCTCAAGCCATCAAGGCAAAAATGCCACCTATAAATAGGCACAAAACTGAAAAGCAGATTTAACTATAAATTGCATTTCTCAAGTTATCCATAACTGTAAGACATGTGCTAAAATCAAGCAAGCCAAGGCCATAAGCCCTCTCTAATATGGGGGGCAGTATTCCAAATATAAGTATAAAGAAGCCCAGCAAATTAACTACATCACACTGCCTCAAACCCCCCAAGGCAAGTGCTACGTGATCACAATTGTAGAAGCCACCACTAGATCATTAGAAACGCACCCTGTATCTCACACTACTACTCAAAACACCGTCTGAAGCCCAAAGAAGCAAGTCCTATAAAGACACAGCACCCCTGAAAGAATCGTCAGACAACAGGACCCATTTCAAGAACAGACTTAGAAACACCTCAGCCAAAAACCAGGATATTGAATAAATAGAAAATATCCCTTATCACACAGCAGCTGCCAGAAAAGTTGAACTGTAAAACAGACTACTTAAAATTACCCTAAAGGCACTTGGCAGGGAAACATCCAGAAATTGAGAAATGAACTTAACAAAAGCCACCTAAACAGTCAACACCTGAGAGTCCATCACTCAAGCAAGTCCTGCCCAGTCTGAAGCCTTGCACACAGTGGATGGGGATAAAGTCCCTGTAGTACACATAAAAGGTATTTGAAGACTGTTTAGATTAGGCCCACCTGAAGCAAAGGCAAACCAATCCGTACAATTGTTTTTGCTCAAAAACCTAGTTACACTTAGTAGGTAATGCAGAAAGATAAAGAAACACATTGAGTACCACACAAAAACCTAATCTTAAATGAGAACTGTGTGTAAAGTTTCACTGTGGATAAAAATATATAGCAGAGTTGAAAGAAGGTATTAATTATGGTAGAATGCAGATGGCAATTGAATAAGGAGTAGATCATTTCTTAAGTTGCAATGCAAGATGCAAGCAGAAGTATACATTCTATCAGCATCTGCTGAAACTAGGTGGAGCAAAGCTCCTTATCTCTTCCATGACCCATCCCTCAGAACTCCTCCCCACAAGGAGTTATACCTTATGGAAGATGCCCCACCCAAGGAGAAAAGCCAAGGATTTCCTATCTAAATAAAATCTGAAATTTGAAACATCAGAGCAGCCTTTCCCACTAAATTCCCAGAAGAAGACCAGGCCTATTTTCATCACCACTAGATGTTAAAAAAGTAACTACACCCTTCTCCAAAATCATTGCTTTAACAAAACCACATCTGTCACTCCAAGAAAACTACAGGTACCATTATTCAGACTGTAACCAATACCCTGACTAACAGGGTTACAGGCTGCATTCTGACCTTGCCAGTGTTTTGGTCTTTATATTACTATACTGTTATTTTCCTTTTCCCAGTGAAAAACTGCCATTTTAAATCCCACATCTTTGCCAGAGAGCTTTTTAATTTCCAAGTCATATTAATTTAGAGGAGGGAGTTTACATTTTCCGTTTCAAGAGAAGCTCCAGAGCTCCTCAGCAGACACCTGTCTGTCAAACCAAGACAGTGCCCTGCTGCAGCTCCATCCCCATGGCAGGATCCGCGCTGGATGATCCCCAGGGACCCCCGGTGGGCAGAGCCCCCCTGAGCCCTGGTGCTGCTGATCCGTGTTGGGAAGACACCTGGCTGGGGGCTGCACACCCTCCCCGTGGCCTGGATTTTCTTTGCATTTCTCTTTGTCCTTCCCAAGCACCCAAAACCAGGGTAAAATTAGAGATGTTAAATAACGACCTGCTTGGGGACACGGGGGGATCTTCCAGGGGATGCGGGGGACGCTCGGTTCCAGGGATTTGAGGGGTCCTGGGAGGGACCTGGGGGTTTCTCAGGGCGTTGGGCACCCCAATTCCAGGGGCGCTGGCTGCGCTGGGAGAGGAGGAGGAGGGGGGGGGAGGAGGAGGGGGAAGAGACGGAAGAGAAGCAGCGAGAGGAAGAGGAGGGACACAGGAGGAGCGGCAGGAAGAGGAGGAGCGATTTTAGAAACACGCGCTTCTCCCGCCTGATCGCTGAGGTCGCAGTTTCCCCGGGTCCGGCACCATCGCTTCCCAAAATCCTGCAGGTGAGCGGGGAGGGGGAGCTCGCCCCAAATCCGTCATGAGGGACTCCGTGAGGTTTTATTTTTCGTTTCAAGGGATGTTTGGATCTTGCAGGAGCCCAAAGCCGAGTCGGAAATGGCCCTGGCGGGATCTTGGCAGTTCTCATGTGGGATCGCCCGGTATTGGCGGGGAGGAGGCAATATCGGCTCTGGGGATCCCCGGCAGAGCCGGGGGGGAAGGCGGGAGCCCCGGAGCGGGGAGAGCGCAGTGGGGCGATCCCGGAGCCGGGGGACCCCCGGCAGCCTGGAGGGGTGCGGGAGGTTGGTGCTGAGCGGGCTCCGGGCCCCCGAGGCTGAAAGGGGCGCTGACTGCTCCAGCTGCCCTTGGGCAGCGCCACCATCAAACCTAACATGCTCAGCTCTTGTTTTCCCCCAAGCCAGGATTTCCCAAACCTTGGCACCAAGGAGGAGAAGGAGACCATGAGCATGAGGTCGATGGCCCAGGAGCTCCAGGCAGGTGAGGAGGAAGTCAATGCCCCTTTCCCCCTGTGTCCTGCTCCATCTCCCAGCCCAGCATGGCCCCGGCTGCAGCACAGCCCTGGGGGGATCTCCTTGCCCTTCCCTCTGGCACGGAGGCAAATCCCATCCTGTCCTTGTCCTTCCTCCCCCAGACAAGGAGCTGAGCACGGACAGCAGGGAGGACAAATCCCCGCGGCACAGCCTCGAGCAAGAGGCCGTTTGCAGCGGCTCCACGGGGCAGGAATGCAACGGGGAGGAAAAGCCCCGCAGATCCTGCAGCAGGAGGGGCTGCAAAGGCACAGCCCGGGGATCCCAGCAGGAAAGAGCCAGCCTGGGCCGGGGAGGCGGCCGGAGCTCAGAGCTGGGGCTGCGTGAGCAGCTTCACCATGGGGAGAAGCCCCACAAGTGCTCGGAATGTGGGAAGGGCTTCAGGAGGCGATTTCATTTGATCGAACACCAGAGAATCCACACTGGGGAACGGCCCTACGAGTGTGGGGAGTGTGGGAAGAAATTCAGTGTCAGCTCCAACCTGATTGTGCACAAGAGGATCCACACTGGCGAGAAGCCCTTTGAGTGTGATAAATGCAGGAAGAGGTTTCACACCATCTCCAGTCTTCATAAGCACTCTCGCATTCACAGGGATGAGAGGCTTTTCTGGTGCTCTGACTGTGGGAAGAGCTTCAAGCTCAAGTCTTATCTCATGAGCCACCGGCTCATCCACATGGGGGAAAGGCCCTACGAGTGTGATAAATGCAGAAAAAGGTTTCGTAGAAGCACCAGTCTCCTCGAGCACTATCGCAGTCACTTGGATGAGAGGCCTTATGAGTGTGCCGAATGTGGGAAGTGCTTCAAACAAAATGCCACCCTCATCACCCACAGGCGCATCCACACCGGGGAGAGACCCTACAAGTGTCCCAAGTGTGGGAAGAGCTTCTTCAGGAGCTCTCATGTGACCAGACACCAACAGAGTCTCCACTGAGAGAAGACCCGTGAGAGCCCCAAGTGAGGGAAGAGTTTCGTGCCCTGCTGCAGCTCCATCCCCATGGCAGGATCCGCGCTGGATGATCCCCTGTGACCCCCGGTGGGCAGAGCCCTGCTGAGCCCTGGTGCTGCTGATCCATGTTGGGAAGACACCTGGCTGGGGGCTCCACATCCTCCTGACTCCCCCTGGCCTGGGTTTTATTTACATATCTCCTCGTCCTTTCCAAACACCCACATCCAGGTAAAAATCAAGATGGTCAACTAAGACATGGTTGGGGACATAATGGGATCTTCCAGGGGATGTGAGGGACACTGGGTTTCAGGGATTTCAGGGTTTCTGGGAGGTACATGGGTGTTCTCCTGTGTTTGTGCACCCCAGGCTAAACTGCTCTGGATACACTGTGAGACCCTCATGGAGGTTCTGGGGCAGCTGATCAAGCACCCCCTGCCCTGACACTGTCCCCCTGACCCAGCTCCCGCTCTCACATGTCCAGGATCTCCCTGTCCTCCCTGTCACTCCTCTTGCCCCCAGCCCATTCATATCTCACCCTACTCCTGCTCCCATCCAAGTCCAGATTCCATTCCTGCTCTCATTCCCTCTCTCCATCCCCTATTCTATGACCGGTTGCTGTTCCCATATTACCAGTCTCATAATCCCAGTCCTCTTACTTTCTGTGTATTCCTAGTCCCACTCCAATTCTCATATTTGCATTTCTATATTTCCTGTCCATTTCCCATATTCCCTTTTCCAATCCTGTTCCCATATTCCCATTTCCAATCCCAGTCCCATCATCTTCATGCCCATATTTTCTCCAATTGCTATTTCCACATTCCCTGTCCTATTCCCATTCCCAGTTCCGGTTTTCATTCCATTCCCATGTCCCTTTCCCAGTTTCTGTCCCCATTCCCAGCGCTGGAGTGTGTAACACAGAAGCCTCTCTGAGTCCCTCGGAGAGTGAACAGAATGCAAGAATTAAATAAAAAACCATTTTAGAAATTGAACTACATTAAGCCACACAGACATGAAATAGATGTCTGTGCTTTTGTTTTAAGAAAGTACAAAGATTAGTTTGCATAGATATGAAGTAGAAGTAGATATCTTAGTTTGAAGCAAGGAAAAATATATTTTACGTTCCTTAAAATGTAAAACCCTTAGAATCTGATGTGAAAAATAAGCTGCAGTAAGAGCTCAAACACACAGCTCTAGACAGAATAAAAATATAGTAAGAGTATTTTTTATACACTTCAGATAGGCCCAAAACAGATAGGCCACGTGCACAAGTTATGCATAAACTTTCATATTAAATAACCAGAATTATAATAGGTTTAGGAGAAATGCTTCAGGTTCTTGCTTTTGGCTCATTGGGTAATTTGTCCATAAAAATCCGTGTATTGGATCCAGAGCTCTCTCTCGCTCCTCTCTCGTCCCTCTCTCTTCCTCCACCACCATCATCATCACCACTACCTGCACATGAAAGAAAAAGAAGAGGAAGATGAAGCAGAAAAGAACAGAAGAAGAAAGGCCAGGGAGCATCTGCCTCTGGAGACTCTGCACCAGCCACAGCTTCGACCTCTTGCAGCAGAGAGCTGCTCCTGCTTCCATCGGGACTTTATGGCAGAGAGATTGAATAGGGACTGGAGAGCCTTGGGCTCTTTGCCTTTGGAGCCTGACGTGCCTTGACAAGAAACAACTTTACAGCAGCCAGCAGCTGCTCTGCTCTGGGAAGATCTAAAGCCATAAACAATGCCATTCTCAGTCTTGGTCTCGAGCCTGTAGTTCCTGACCCTGTCCCTTATTCCATGTTCGCTTCACGCTCTCAGTCTTGTCGTCCAGCTCCCTGTCCCCATTCTATCAGCCAAATTCCTGGTCCCTGTCCTCCTTCCAGTCTCCTTCCCACACCTGGTCCCATTCTCAGTTCCACTGCATTATTCCCATTGGCATTCCTGGTCCCTGAACACATTCCCTGTCCCTGTCCCCTTTCCTAGTCCCATTCCCAATTCCGTTCCCTATCCCTGTCTCATATTCCAGGTCTTGGTCCCTGTCGAGGTCCCTGTCCCCATGACAAGTGCAGAATTCCCAGTCCCTGAATGCATTCCCATTCCCTGTCCCCATTCTAGGTCTGCATTGTTATAAATTTATCTGTAATAAATTGATCAACTTCAATAAATGGAATCAATAAAGAATTTATTGAGCGAGCAGCAATAAGCAAATCAGTTCTGGGGTCCGGGGAGTCTCCGCTCCACCAGCGGCGCGCACCCCACTCCGTGTCAGTCCCTCTGTTATTTTCATCTTCTCCCGTGTCCGTGCCTTTCAGCATCTTCTCACGTTCCTTCTGTGTCTGTGCAGCCAGTTTCTGGCTCCTGGTGGTAGAGGGGAGGAAGGCCATAATCTTCATCTCTTAGCCATTGGTTGACTTTTTCCTGTCTTTCTTTTCAAGCATCCACAAACTGGGCACATCCAGGATGTTTGTGGTTATTAGAGACATAATCTTGCTTAAGCAAGTCTCAGTGGTCTTTTGGCCGTGTTCCCTAATTTAGCAATGTTTGATAAGCAAAGCCTTACACATACTCTGTTACACTGGGAGTGACTGTGACTGTACTAGGGGCAACTGGGAGAACTGGACAAAAGCTGGAGGAACTGGCAGCAACTGGCAACCTGCTGGGAGCAAATTGAATTATCAGAGGGAATGACTGGCAATGGCTGGGTTCATACTGAGAGCAACAGGGATCCTGCAGGCACCGAGGGGAAGTGACCAGGATCATACTGGGAGTGACCAGGCTCATACTGGGAGCAGCCATTCCCGGCACCGGGACCCCCGAACCCCTTTGCGGCCATCGCGCCCCTCCAGCCCCAGCACCCCCGCCGGGGTCCCGGCAATCCCAGGGGTCCCTCCCCGCTCTCGGGGTCCCGCTTTGGGGTTCTGGGGCTCTCCTCTCTCTGGGGTCCCGCTCAGGGAAGCCGTGGCTCTCCCGGGGCTCCCCCAATCCGGTGTCCCCCCGCCGATGCCGCCGGCCCCGCGCGGTCCCCACGGGCCCCGGCAGAGCTCGCAGGGCCCGGCCCGGGAAGCCCAACCCCCATTGCGGGGAGACCCGCATCCCCCCGCCCCCGCCGGGGCTCTGCCGCCACCGGGACCCCCAAAAACACCTCCCGGGGACCCCCCGATGTCCCCCCGAGGGGCATCTGCGGCTCGGCTCTGGAGTGCTGCAAGATCCAAGCATCCCCCAAAACACCCCAAACCCAGGGACCCCCCCCGGGATATTTGGGGCGAGCTCCCCCTCCCCGGGCACCTGGGATGTGGGGCGATGGTCCCGGGGGGGCTGCGAGTTCACGGATGTCCCGGTTAGCACAGCTGATTCGCTCCTTCTCTGCTCCTGCTTCTGCTGCCACTTCCTCCCTCCTCCTCTTCCTCCCCCGTTTGGAACATTGAGGGGACGGGTCAAGCAAAGGGCGGGAACTGTGAGAGGAAAGGGGCGGGGCCAAAGGGAAAAGAGGGAACAGTGAAAGAAAGGGGCGGAGCCAAAGGGCCACACAGTCCTAAAAGGGCCTGGTTTGGCCTAAAATAACTTAAAAGGGCCTCAAATGCAGCCTAAATCCACCAGGTTTGGCCTAAAATCAGCCAAAGGGGCCTCAAATCCACACCAAAGGGGTCTAAAATCCTTAAAATGGACTTAACATTGTCCAAATAGTGCTTAAAATTCAACCTAAAACTTCCCAGTTTATCCTAAAATCACCCAAACAGGCCTAAAATCTTTGGTATGGAGACCGAGACCAAAATGGGCTCCAGAACTGGCACTGGGACCAAGACTGAGACCAGCACCAACACTGGGACCAGCACCGGGAGAATTCTGGGACCAGCACTGGCACCGGAACCAGCACCGAGACTGAGATTGGCACTATGAGCACTCTGGGACCAGCACCGGCACCAGAACCAGCACCGAGACTGAGATTGGCACTATGAGCACTCTGGGACCAGCACCGGCACCAGAACCAGCACCGAGACTGAGATTGGCACTATGAGCACTCTGGGACCAGCACCGGCACCAGAACCAGCATTGGGACCAGAATCACTCCAAGACTGTGACTGAGACCAAGACTGAAAACAGAACCAGCACCAAGACTGGTACCCATATAGGACTGAGACTGAGACCAAGACCAGCCCTGCCCTGGGATTGAGATCAACACCAGGATCAGATTCAGCACCAGGAGCGCTCCAGGACTGCTCCAAGACTGGGACCGACACCGGGAGCGCTCTGGGACCTCCGCGTTCACTCCGGGGAGTTTTGGCTGCGCTCCCGAACGGGACTGGGAGGGACCCCTGGGTGGGGCAGGGCCCCATCGGTTCACATCGTCCTGGTGCAGCCAGAACGGTCCCCATGGTCCCAGTTTGTACAATCCCAGTCCGTGTGTTCCCAGTTTGTACAATCCCGGTCCATGTGTTCCCAGTTTGTACAATCCCAGTCCATATGGTCCCAGTTTGTACAATCCCAGTCCGTGTATTCCTGGTTTGTACAATCCCAGTTCATATGGTCCCAGTTTGTACAATCCCGGTCCATGTGTTCCCAGTTTGTACAATCCCAGTCCATATGGTCCCAGTTTGTACAATCCCAGTCCGTGTATTCCTGGTTTGTACAATCCCAGTTCATATGGTCCCAGTTTGTACAATCCCGGTCCATGTGTTCCCAGTTTGTAAAATCCCGGTCCATATGGTCCCAGTTTGTACAATCCCAGTCCATGTGTTCCCAGTTTGTACAATCCCAGTCTGAAAGGCCCTGATCCATCTGGTCCCAGTCTGTGCAGTCCCAGTCAGGAAGATCCCAGTCCATGTGATCCCAGCCCCCATGATCCCCGTCTGGATGGTCCTGCATGGATCACACTGCCAGGGTCTGGAATTCCAGTTCCCGGCCAGGAAAAGTTGTTTCTGCCTGTACTGGTTTCGGTTCTTTAATTTGAGATTTCCCAACCAAGGCACCTATTTATATCACGGCTTTAGCACCCCAATCTTGTTCCCAATCCCTATCTTGTTCCTGTTCCCCTTCCCAAACTTCTTCCCATTCCCACTCCTGTTCCCAATCCCTAACTCGTTCCTGATCCTGATCTCATTCTCAGTCTTCTTACTGTTCCCATTCCCAGTCCTGTTCCTGATCGTAATCTCGTTCCTATTCCCATTCCAATCCCTATCCCATTACTGGTCCTGATCCCTATTTCATTCCCATTCCCAATCTTCATCTTATTCCTGTTCCCATTCTCAGTCCCAATCCCATTCCCATTCCCAATCCTGATCCTGTTCCCAATCCCGTTTTCATTCCTGGTCTCGCCGCTGTTTCCAGGGAATCATTTTGATCTCAACCTTCACCCCAAACTGAGGGGGTCAAAATCCCCCAATCCCCAAACGCTGGGGTTTGAAGTATTTGGGGTGTCCAACACCTCTGATCCTAAAATTTGGGATTCAGCTCCCCTGATCGCCAAATTCTGGAGTCAAAAAGCCCCCAAACCCTTGGGTGTCAACCCCCCCAGATCACAAATATTAGGATCACCTCAGACCCCAGCTGCTAACTCTGGGGTTAAATCCTCCAAATCCCCAAAATTTGGTGTCAAACCTCCCCAAACCCCAAATCCTGAGGTGTAAAACACCCTTGACCCCAAGTTTTACAATCAAACTCCCCTAGACCCCAAACTTTGGGGT
This sequence comes from Erithacus rubecula, assembly GCF_903797595.1. Lineage (NCBI taxonomy): Eukaryota > Metazoa > Chordata > Aves > Passeriformes > Muscicapidae > Erithacus > Erithacus rubecula. The sequence goes on along the minus strand of NW_027635436.1, from coordinate 7,288 downwards.
TAAACTCCCCCAATTCCTAACCTCTGGGGTTTGAAATATTTGGGGTGTCCAACCCCTCTGATCCCAAAATTTGGGTTAAATGCTCCTGATCCCCAAATTCTGGGGTCAAACCCTCTGATCCCAAACCCTGGGGTGTCAAATCCCCCCAAACTTTAGGATCAAACCTCTCCCTTCCCCAAACTTTGGGGTCAAACCCACCAGACCCAAATCACTCCAGCCCTGAGGGACACAGCTGGGTTCATTTAGGGTTGATTTAAGGTTGATTTGGGATTCATTTGGGGTGGGGGCAGCTCCTGGTTCAATGTCTGCAGAGACCCTGGGTACGATGCTGGGAAAACCCCCAAAACCCCAGTGGAATCCCAAAAACACCTGGGGAAACCTAAAAAGGGGGTTTGGGGTGGGAAAAGGAGATTTTGGGATGGAAAAGCAGATTTGGAGGGAGGAAAGGGGGATTTGGGGTGGGGATTGAGGATTTTGGGTGGGAAAAAGGATTTGAGGTAGACAGGAAAGGACCTTGGGTGGTAGAAGGGGATTTGGGGTGGGAAAAAGAAGATTTTGGGGTGGGAAGATGGATTTGGGATGCACAAAAGATTTGGGCTGTGAAAAGGCATATTTGGGGTCTTAAAAGGACATTGGCTTGAAATTGGATTAGAAATCCAAGTTGCTCAATTCCAAGAGGTTGGAATTCCAGGTCTACTAAGAAGTTTGAGCTTAATTTGGGGTCTCGACCTGGCAAATTCATTCCTGGATCTTTCCCATAACAACAAATCTGGGAATGAACCAAGGTAGGGGGTAAGGTAGGATAAAGTCAGAAGACATCTGGAAAATATGAAGCCAATGAGTCAGGAGAGCAGAGGAGCAGAAAAGCACAAGAGGAGAAAAGAGCAGAAGAGCAGAAAAGCCTCACTGCTGCCTTGGGAAAGTTCAATTCTGCTCCTGCCTGTGCCACTGGGTCCCTGCTGATGTCTCTGAGGATTCATCCCAAGTCCTGAATTCCTCATTTTCCACAGGCCAAACCAATCATGGTTGCCACAATGTAGAAATCCAGAACTTCAATCAGACTTCAGCCTGTTCTTGGATGTTGGTATCAGCGATAAGAAGGCTGAAAAACAAAACTCTCAGGCTCTTAGAAATGGAAAAATCAAATTTCTGAATGTTCTGTGACAGTGGAGTTCATCCAAAGGCTGGATATGATGTTCTTGGGGGTGTTTTAAAACAAGGGTGTTGCACCCTCTCCTTCCAGCAGGCCACAAAGAGTTAAAAATCCATTTTTTGGAGCCCCTGTGAGGCCACCTTACCACAGGAAAGGCAATGAGGAAACTGATATCCCATATCTGCAGGGCAGGCTCTGGGTTGTGCAACAAGCAAAGCTGAGCACAGAGCTGTACTCCTCACTATTTGTGTGCAGCCCCATCCTGTGCTGGAAACAGCAGCTCAGGGAAAAAAAAAAAAAAAAAAAGAAAAAAAAAAAAAAGAAAAACAAATTTAAAAACCAACTGTTAAAGCTGTCATGAGGAGCACAAAAAAGCCAGAAAGAAAAGTTGCACAAGTGTCTGAAAATGTCCAATTTCTGAGCCTTGACTTTGCAACCTTAATAAAGTTCTTTTAATTACCAAGAGTTTGTTTGTTTGCTTGTTTGTTTGTTTGTTTGAGGAGGGTGATTGCTTTCAGTCATGCAAGCAGATCAGCAGCTCATCCTTCCCTGGATGGATTCTTTCCAAAGTAGGGGATGATCCTGCCTGCCTGGCTTGGGATCACATAAAACAGGGACAAGGACCTGGCCCACAGGGAGGTGGAACCCCAGGCTGCATCCCTGTGCTTAAACCTCTCCTTCCTCACACTCTGTTATCCCAAAAAGTCCAAACTTTGCTCTGTGCTGCTTGGAACAGGCCCAAATATGACCAAGGAGTTTGTGAGGAGTAAATTGTCCTGGTTTGAAGGACAGGTGTCTGCCAATAAAGGCAGAAACTTCCCTTTGAAATGGAGATTATTAACCCCCTCTATCCAAATTATTATTATCATTTTGAAATTAAGGGGCTCTCAAGCAAAGAGATGGGAATTAGGAATAACAGTTCTTTCCTAGGAAAATTAAAATAGAAATGCAGTATTACACAGAACAAGCCCAACCCTGCCAGAGTCAGAATCCAAGCTGGCACAGTCAGTCAGTCAGGGTGGTGGCACAGTCCCATTCCATGGTGCTGCATCCTCCTGCAGGGGCAGATGTGGCTCAGCTGGAGCAGTGCTCCTGGAGAAGGTGCAGTTTCCTCTGAAGCTCCAGGGATGATGTGGAAGGGTCGGGTTTTCCTCTGGAATCCAGTGGAAAGAAGGTGCCTTGGTGTCCAAAATGTCATTTTTTCTCTGGGTAGGAAAGGCTTGGCTCCTGCCCTGGCTGGAGCATCTCCCAGTTGGATGATGGAATTTTATCAGCCATGCCCTGGGACTCAGTGGCCATGAACAGGAGATATCTCCTGGAGGGAGGATGGGCTGTGGGAAGATAAAGATGATTGCCCAGCTGGTTTAAAGATGGCCCATGAGCAGAGAATATGTGCCAGGAGATCAGGGGCACTGCCCCAGCCGGGTCAGCAGATGGGACAGAACACACATTGCTGGGCACATCCTGTACTGCAACCCAAGACACTGAGTTTTGCTGGAGTGAATTTCCAAGTGATGGAAAATTTTCCTACTAAAATGTGAGACTCACAACCCAATAGAGATGATCAAACCTTTCTGTCCCAATAAACTAATTACAACAAGCAATTATGAACTGTTTTATCCCTCCACAGATTTCCAGGATCCTGGAATTTGGGCTGGGAGGATCCTTCTTTTAGCAAGTTGCAAAATGAGGCCCTGAGGGTGTGAGATCCTGAATCCAGAACCCTCCCAGTCAAGGAAAAGAGCTCTCAGTTCTCTTCCTGATTTTATTAAAGTTTTTATATATTTTAATATTGTATTATTATTCCCTACCTGGATGAATTGCCTGGAATTCATAGGATATAAATTTCCATTTCTTTTTCTGCCAAGTTAATGATACCCTGCAAACCCCAAAAATACAAAAAGGACAGAAGTTTTGCACAAAAATGAAAATAAATGCTCCACTCTGGAATGTCAGCATTTGCTGAGGACAATCCAAGATGAATTCTAGGCCACATTTTTGAATTCCTGTGAAAATTAATGTAGATTGCAACAGCTCAGCTGCAACTGGGTCTATGCAGAGGAAACTCTAAATTCCAGCCTCTGACTAAATGATGGGATTTAAGGTAAATACAGTTGTGAAAACAAGTTTTTTAAAAGCAGTCTGATTAATTTTGGGTTATTTTTTTCCCCTCTTCCAGGCTAGACACAGCACAGGAATAAGGTGGATGTGAGACATCCAAGAAAAAACAGGCAAATTCCACAGGAGGCAACCAATGAAGGAGATCTATATCTCATTCACATTGTTGAATAAATAATAACAGAGGAGGCCTAAAATTAGATTGGAGAAGAAACCTGACCTAGCCTGAACACAGGCTCCCTGCTGGACTGGAGAGTTGGGGTCTCAGCTGGAGACTTGAGGGATGGCTGGAGAAATCACAAATTTAATTTGGTTTGGATCCTTGCATCTTCAGCATTCTTACATCACCCCATCCTAAAATTTGCTTTCACACAGCTTTTTAAGAGTTTTATACTTTTCTTATTTCCCACAAGGTGGGACTGGAAGTGGTGCTGGTGAGGTTCCACCTGGCTGGGTCTGAGATGTTTGTTCCAGGGAAGGAGGGGATGGTGGTCCTGGAAATCCATCACTTCTGGAGAGAATCAAAAGTTTGAGGTGATTTAGGGGATTTTTTCTGTTTGCAGAAATTAATCTTAATCGCAGATTGTTTTGGGGTGGAATGGACTTTAAAACTCATCTCATTCCACCCCTGCCATGAGCAGGGACACCTTCCACTGTCCCAGGCTGGTCTGAGTTCCATTTGGACCCTGAGCTAAAGAAAAATGGGAAAATTAGGATTTGAGGCCAAAAGTTGATAAATTCCCTAAAAATCAGTGCTCTCCTGACAGAGGAGAAGAGTTCTGGTTCTGACACTGCAGTAAACTGGAGCTGAAATCCCTGCTCCTAATTCATAAAAGGGCATGAAATTTAATTCCCTCCCCCTGCAGCCAGGAAGGGATGACTGATGTCTAAAATGCTTGGGAATGTTATCTTCAAAGTCTCCAAAATAACAAAGTTCACCTTTGCAACGATATTCCCTTTATTTTCATTTGTTTGACATGATCTGCTGAGTTTGACCCCAACTTCCAAACCAATTCAGATCCAGGGAGAATGTTCAGGAGTTTTTTTTTTTCGGAAAATACCATCTGGTCTGTATGGAATATTGAAGCCTAAAGTTATCCATGTTCCACATGTCCCATAGACAGAGCTTTTCAAATGCTGGCTTTTTATAAATCCTTTTATTGATATGAATCAATAATGACTAAACTTTTGGAGAAAGAGCAGTAAATACAACCATCAATCCCACTTCAATAGAATTGCCCAGAAGGTCAAATCACTTTGTCTCTGTCTGAGTGAAGAGGATGGAGAAAAAAATATTTCAAGTGGGGAAGGGACTTTTGGAAAGGATGGATTTAAAATCATGGAGTCATGGAATGGTTTGGGTTGGAATGAACCTTAAAGATCTTCCCAAAATCCTGAGCTTTTCCCACCTTCTGGCAGCTTTAAATCTTGCTGCTCCTTTTGCAAAACCATTCCCATTTACAAGAATTGGTAATTGCTGAGTTTCCCATAATTTGGAAATGCCAATCTGCTTCATCCTGCTTTTCCTTTGGAGTGGGAAAAGCATCTCAGTGCTGAATGTGGAGTCAGCAGCTGGACAGAGCTCACAGCAGGGGCAGCTCCCTGGGCTCTGAGGAAATATTATGGGAAACAACAAGTCCTGGGCCAGAAATCTGGGAGAAGGATTAGGAAAAATCAAGGGAAAATTGTGGTTGAGAAAGTCTGAAAAAAACAAAGCTAAACCCAAAAGAGACTTCAGGGTTTTAATAAGCTTAGGAATTTCCTGATGCAAAAATATGGAATTATTCATAAAACTGAAAAAATAAATTCCTTTAGGAAGAAGAAACACCTCAAAACAAGTTTTTGGTGTCTGGACAGAAACAGGAATTATACAAATAATAATTTGGAAGAGCAAATAATAATTTGATGAGCAGCACCACTCACACAGAGGCAGAGAGAGATAATTTCTAAGCAGGTATCTGCTTCCTCTGGCTGAAGGATTTTAGATGGCTTATAATGGATTGCTAAAATGTGTGGCACACTCATTACTGTCAAAATGAGTGGATAACTCTCAAGCAGCACAGATATTTTATTTATGAGTGAATAAAAGAATTTTATAGCTGCCTATCACCCATCTCCAATGCTGCAATGGAGTAAGATCAATTCAAAGTTAAAACAAAAAAAAATGGAGGGAGAGAAAATTATTTTTTTCTGTTTTGCTTTGGTTATTATTTTTGTTCTTTGATTTGTTTGTGCTTTGATTTGGAGCTTTTGACTTTGATTGCTGCTTGGGCTGAAAGGCAAATTGAAGTGAAGCAGCCAGGCTTTAATAAAGAGATGTGCAGCGTCTCTGATGCATTTGAGGGAACCTTTGCTGCCTGTGGTTTTGTATATGGTTATGGTAAATAACCCTCACGCTGATTTCTGTGGTCTGCCCTTTGCTGTGGGTACTTGACCACCAGAGACTCGTTGAACCCAAATAACCCAACCCCATAGCCAGCCTCCAAGAGCCAGCACCCCAATAAATCCTGAGGAAACAGCGATGCCCCCGCCGAGGAGAAGCTGAATTTGGGGAACAGCCCTGACAAAGGCCAGCTTTGTGTTCCTGGGGTTGTCACTGCAAAATCCCCCTTTCCCCATGGCTGCTTCCTGCCAGCAATCCCAATAAATGAGCCCAAGAGGGAGACAGGATGACAGGGCTGAGGCTGGCTGTCCCCTCCTGGGGGAGCAGCCCTGACGGGGGACACTGAACCCGAACTGACGCAGCCTCAGCCCCAGGGCCCAGCAGGATCTGCACTTTCCCTCCAGCAATTCCTGCTGGGCTTGCTCCCAAAAAAAGCAAATTAAAGCAGGCGGTGAAATTCCCTCAGAAAAACTCTTTGTGGGTTCTGCTGAGCTCTGCCAGAAAAAAGATCCTCCCTCATACATCCTTCCTGTAAATATGCTCCATAGAATGTATATATTTAGGCAATTCCCCCTGTAAAATATGCTCCATAAAATATATATATTTAGGCATATTCTTCTGGTAAATATGCTCCATAATATATATATATTTATTAGGCAATTCCCCTGTAAATATGCTACTAAAAATACATATATTTAGGCACACCCAACATCATCCTCTATATTCAAGGCTACACATCTGTGCACACACACACATTTATATTTCAGGCCAAAACAACAAGTGAGGAGATGATTTTTTTCCACCCACCAAGGTTAAAAACGCAGTTGGACGTGCAATAAAACACAAGCCACATGCAGAGGGTGGGGGGAAATCTCCCTGAAAATCTCCCTGAACTTTCAGGGGGGATGTCAGTCAGAGCAGGCACTGAACCACAAGTCAGAAGCACGACATGAGCACGAAAAGGAACTCACTGGGTAGAGTGACATTTATGATTCATCTCACTATAAATTTGTGTCCATCTGAAGACAAAGAGTTTTTGTTTTTGTTTTTGTTTTTTTCTCTTTTCCTGTGGAAATTTCTCACGTAACATAAAGCTTGGGGCTTAAAACAGAAGCTAAATTTTACAGCTATGGTTTTTGGAAGTCTGGCTCCCTGCTAAATACAGATGTTTTCCAAGGGGGCAGCTGACTTGTAAAAATAAATTCACTGCAGTGAAGGTTGTTTGCTGAAAGCAGAAATTTTCTGAATCCTGTTTTGATGCAAAGGGAGGGAGTGGTGGGGCCTCTAGAAACAGCAAGGAAAAATGTCAGCTTCTGACACTGCTTTTCTATTTTCATTTTTCCTCTGTGCCTAAATGTCATCAGGTAAATGATAATACCTTTTTAGGAGGTTAATTGATATCAGAGAACAATACATAACATTGAAATGTAAAATGTAAAATCAGGCATGATTGTCCTTGTACTGCAACTTCTTATGTAATTCTAATTGGATATAAATAGCTAATCACCCCTTCTGTTTTCTTTCTTTTCTGTTCTTTTCTTTTCTTTCTTTTCATTTTCGTTTTTCTTTTCTTATTTTCTTTTTCAGGTTGTTTTTCTTTTCTTTTCTTATTTTCTTCTTTCTCTTCTTTTCTC
>NW_027635437.1:0-35874 GCF_903797595.1 Erithacus rubecula | reverse complement strand
GAGGGGCAGATGTGGTTTTGTTGACAGCAATGATTTTGGAGAAGGTGTTGTAGTTTGTAGTTACTTTTTAACATCTAGTGGTGATGATGGTAGGCTGGTCTTCTTTTGGGAATTTAGTGGGAAAGTCTTTCTGCTCTGATGTTTCAAATTTCAGATTTTATTTAGGTAGGAAATGCTTGGCTTTTCTCCTTGGCTGGGGCATCTCCCATAAGGTATAACTCCTTGTGGGGCGGAGGAGTTCTGAGGGTAGGGTCATGGAAGAGATAAGGAGCCCTGCTCCACCTGGTTTCAGCAGATGGTGATAGAATGTATACTTCTGCTTGCATCTTGCATTCCAACTTAAGACATGATCTACTCCTTATTCTATTACCATCTGCATCCTACCTTAAATAATACCTTCTTTCAGCTCTGCTATACATTTTTATTCACAGTGAAACTTTACACACAGTTCTCACTTAAGATTAGGTTTTTCTGTGGTACTCAATGGGTTTCTTTATCTTTCTGCATTACCTAGTAAGTGTAACTAGGTTTTTGAGCAAAAACAAATGTATGGATTGGTTTGCCTTTGCTTGAGGTGGGCCTAATCTAAACAGTCTTAAAATACCTTTTATGTGTACTACAGAGACTTTATCCCCATCCACTGTGTGCAAGGCTTTAGACTGGGCAGGACTTGCTTGAGTGATGGACTCTCAGGTGTTGACTATTTAGGTGTCTTTTGTTAAGTTCATTTCTCAATGTTTGGATGTTTCCCTGCCAAGTGCCTTTAGGGTAATTTTAAGTAGTCTGTTGTACAGTTCAACTTTCCTGGCAGCTGGTGTGTGATAAGGGATATGATCTATTTGTTCAATATCCTGGTTTTTGGCTGAAGTGTTTCTAAGGCTGTTCTTGAAATGGGTCCTGTTGTCTGAGGATTCTCTCAGGGGTGCTGTGTCTTTAGAGGACTTGCTTTTTTGGGCTTCAGATGATGTTTTGAGTAGTAGTGTGAGGTACAGGGTGGGTTTCTAATGATCTAGTGGTGGCTTCTACAGTTGTGATCACGTAGCACTTGCCTTGGAAGGTTTGAGGCAGTGTGATGTAGTTCATTTGCTGGGCTTCTTTATACTTATATTTGGAATACTGCCCCCCATATTAGAGAGGCCTTATGGGCTTGGCTTGCTTGATTTTAGCAAGTCTTACAGTTATGGATAACTTGAGATATGGAATTTATAGTTATATCTGCTTTTCAGTTTTGTGCCTACTTATAGGTGGCATTTTGCCTTGATGGCTTGAGGCAGTATGGGCCTATTGAGCTAGAAACAACTCTCCCTTATGTTGTTAATTTAAATTTATTGGTGACATTTGTATTTTTGCAGCTCGATCTACTTGCTCCTTGTTTTAGTGTTCTTTTTTAGGCTGACTTTTGGGCATGTGGCCGTCTACATGATGGACTTTGACAGACAGTTTGTCTGAGTGGCAATGTTTTTGCACTCAGCAAATCAGCAGCCTGAATTGCAATCAGCAGCCTGAATTGGTTTTCCTTTATGTTGCTAGCTGGCCTTTTTTTGCCTTTCTAGCTAACTCCACGGAGCATTGGTTACTATTTATGATTCAGTATAAAGTTAGAGCTTTGGCCAGTTCTCTCTTTCAGCAGTTTCCAGGGCCAGCTGAATGGCTTTGAGTTCAGCAAGTGCACTTGATTCACCTTCTCCTTCAGTAGCTTGTGTGACTCGTCGTGTGGAGCTCCCTGCGGCCACTTTCCACTTCTGGTTCATCTCAACCATGAGACAGAAACTGTCAGTGACAAGAGCACAGCGTGTTTCTTGTGCTGGTAGTTGTTTGTATGGTGGAGCTTTTTAGCCTGGGTTACTTGTTTCTGCTCCTTTTTGTTATTGAGACTAAAGTTTTTATCTTGTGTCCGGTTTGAACTGTTTTTAAAATTTCAGGGTGATTTGTGTTTCTGATCCGGCCGTGCTGTGTGATGAGAGCAATCCATGGGCTCCATGTGGTGTGGGTGGCGTGGTGGGTAGAGGAGCCTTTTCTTTAAACATCCACCCCAGCACCGGGAGTCAGGGTGCCAGGAGGAGTTGTGTTTTTGTGATAATTTCTTTTGAGGTGCCTTGAACTTTCTTATTATTGGCGGATAAGATTTTGTTGGGTTTTTGGGTTTTTTTTGGTGAGTGTGGTTTGCTTCAGACTTTCTGTAACTTCGACTCTAGAATTCTAGTGCTCGGCCTCAAGTCTCCCCAGGCACCTTCTGCTAAAGGCTCCAGGACAAGCCATTGTTCTTGGCTGCAGAGTAAAGCACATTCCTCACCTCTGGTTCCGTCCTGACTGGGCCAAGGGCACTGCATGAGCGATTTTCTGCTTGGTCTGGGTGAAGGTTTTTTGCTGTTCAGGGCCACAGCTGGAATTGTTCTTCTTATGTTGACCAGGTAGAGAGGGCTCACAATGTGGCTGCACTCAGGAATGCATTCTCTACAAACCTATGGCCTCTAGGAAAGCTTGTGTTTCCTTCTTGCTGGTTGGTGGAGACATTGTGATGATCTCATTGATCATTTCAGTGGGGATCTGGCTCTGTCCATCTTGTCACTCTACTCCCAGAAACTGGATCTCTCTGACAGGTCCCTTGACTTTGCTCTTCTGGATGGGCAAACCTTTCAGCAGAATCTGGATGATCCTCTCTCCTTTCTCAAATACTTTTATTGCCGTGTTCCTCCACACAATGATGTCATTGATGTATTGCAGATGTTTTGGAGCTTTCCCCTTTTCCAGTGCAGCCTGGATCAGCCCGTGGCAGATGGTGGGGCTGTGTTTCCACCCCTGGGGCAGTCGGTTCCAGGTGTGCTGCACGTCCCTCCAGGTGAAAGCAAACTTGAGGCCTGCACTCTGCTGCCAAAGGAATGGAGAAAAATTGCATTGGCAATGTCAATGGAGCCACTTTGCTGCCTTGGGCTCCAGCTCCTCCTGGAGATCCAGCGTGTCCGGCACGGCAGCGCTCAGCACTGGAGAATCAACGACTGGGAGAGAGAGGGGGTCTACTGACTGCTGATCAGTATCCAAATTTACTCTCAGCTACATGTGCTTATATACCAGTTTTAGGAAAGCTGGTAATTTTTTACCACATTGATTGGGTTAAACATCACACAGACAAGTTTACACATTTTTCAACATAACTATTTGATTCATTCTTCTTTCCTGTCACCAGTCTTGATCCAATCTTCATGGAGTCTTCAAAGCTTTGTTTGCTCTTGCCAAGGCATCTTGGTTATCAAGCTGCTTATGCTAATTAAATCCACAGGACTCTGTCTTACTTGTCACAGTGGAATCACTTCATTCAAGGCACAATAGCCTGCAGTCAATTTCTGTTGTCTGTCAGACTTGCCCACAGGCAAACTGGGGATGTTGAAGGGTGAGTGGGTTTTACTGAGCACCCTTTGACTTTCTAGCCAAAATTTTATGGGTGAGGATAATGGCATCTTGATTCATCTGGTACTGCTGGCTGTTTGCTGTTGAGGTGGCACTTGGTGCTTGTTGCACTTTCACCTTCAGGAACCTCCTGTAGATGGGTTTTCTGATAGTCTAGGCAAGGTGTTTAATTTCTCAATGCTTTCTGCCTGTACAGCAGCTATTTCAAAAGCCCACCTGAGTCCCTGTGGGTCTTTATAACAGCCATTCCAGAGGAAGAGGATTCATGTAGCCTCTGGGTGAGTCACACTGGGATGTTTCTGCCACCCCTTCCCAGTCAGGCTCATTTCAGCCTCCAGCAGAATCAATTCCTGTGATCCCCCATCACCCCAGCAATGGAAACAGGTTCTGCCCCCACATGTCCCAGTGGCATTAGGGTACACTGTGCACCAGGATCAACTAAAGGCTCTGATGTGCCAGGCCATTGGATCTGCTCCATCCAAAAGACCTGGCTGTCCTGAGCCTCTCCCTGGCTAGAGGCAGGGCCCCTCTAACCCTGGTTATCATTTCCTTCCTGGGCATACATACTAGAGGTTCTTTTAAGAGGATTCCCACAGGTCATCTTCCTTTCTGCAATACCTGGCAGCTTGGTCATGGGAGGTTGAGGTTGCCTTCACTTGAGTGGAACTCCCTCTCTTAGTGCTTCTCTCCCTGAGTTGATGCACCCGTGCTGCCAGCACAGAAGTGGGTTTCTCATTTTGCCTTTTCATGATTTCCCCATGGTTGTGCAAAAAGAACCACAGATCAGCTCATGGGGTGTCCCCTCACTCCCTAGCTGGGGGATGTTGGGCTCTGACTTTGGGGCCTGTGACTGGCACTGATGCTGCACTGATCTTCCTCACCTCTTCCCTTATCTCCCTCATCTCTTCCTTAAACTCCTCTTTGAGCTCCTTAACCACAGCAGAGACATGAGCCTGCCTCAGGCCATTGATCACACTCGGATAATTTCTGAGCTTGTTGGTGACAGAACCCACTGTCTCTGGGTTGTTATCAGCATTAATTGTCACAGTCAAGGTGTATTTGGATGGCCCCAGGTTTGCCAGATTGCACAACATCTGCCCTGTGCACCTGACCTTGTCAGGGTCATTGTCCTGCTGCCCCCTGCCAGCTGCCTGGGCCCCTCTCATGCCTGTCCCACATCCCTGGGGCTCCTGTCCCTGCTGCTCCCCAACACCTTCACTCCCCCCATCAAAGCCCCACTCAACCTCTGCACTGTGACCTCTGGAAAGAAAGAAAGGATGAGAGAAAGGAAGTGTTGTCAATTGACCCTGGCTGTATTTCAATCACTGATCAAAGCTGCTCTCTCACTCCTCGCCAGAGATGGACAGGAGAGAGAAAACAGAATGAAGGTTTCATAGGTTGTGATAGAGACTGGGACTGATTGCTCAGCAAATGCCATCATGGGAAAGACAGGTTCATAATTAGAGATACTAATTGAATATCTTGATCTCTTAATCAGAACAGGATAGTGAGTAGTAAAATAAAGCTTAAAAAACACCTTCTGCCCATTCCTCCCTCCTTCCCAGCTCTACCTCCTGCCCCAATGAGTGCAGGGATACAGGGAATGGGGGTTCTGCTCAGTTCATGTGTTGTTTCTCCTGCTGCTCGGGGAGAGGAGTCGTGCCCCTGCTGCACCAAGGGGTCCCTCCCAGAGACTCTTCTCCATGAACTTGTCCAAGGTGAATTCATCTCACGGACAGCAGTTCTTCACTAACTGCTGCAGCGTGGGTCACACTTTCATGGGCTCACAAGTCCTGCCAGGACCCTGCTCCAGCGTGGGCTCCTCTCTGCACGGGTTTGCAGGTCCCTGCCAGGTCCCTGCTCCAGCACAGGTTTCTCATGGGTCCCAGTCTCCTCTCAGGCATCCCCCCTGCTCCGGCACGGGCTCCTCCAGGCGCTGCAGGTGCATCTCTGCACTCCGTGCCCTCCATGGGCTGCAGGGGCTCGGCTGCCTCAGCACAGACTGCACCATGGAATGTCAGGGCAATCAGCTCCAGCCCCTGGAGCAGCTCCTGCCCCTCCTCCTGCCCTGCCCTGCCTGTGTGCACACTTGTTCCTCTCTCATGTTCTCACCCTGCTCTTCCCTGGCCACAGTTACAACTCCACTATAACCCAATCCTGGTGTCACCCCCTTTTCCCTCCCCACAGGGCTCCTGCCCCAGCTCCTGCAGCCCCCGGGAGGGAATTTGGAGAGGGGGCAGAGGGGGTGCACAGCCCCCACCATGGGATGACCCCAGCCCCTTTGTTCAACACCAAGCTGGGCTTGTGGCCACAGGAGGAAGAGGCCGAGGGGAAGCAGATACTGCAGGTGGGACAGTGCTAAGGCTCAGGGCAAGGTCCTGCCCTGCACACCTGGCTCAGGTGTGACCCTGCCCTGGGAAAGGAGAAGGACATTTCCATTCCCACAGATCCTGTCCCCAAAATCCCACTTTTGGGATCCCTCACCCATCTCTGCAGTCCCTGCTGCAGCATCTCCAGGTGTCTGGGAAGAGTCCAAAGGGATGGAATTTCCCACCCAGGGTCCCCAGCAAGCCCCCACTTTGGATCTGCTGTCCCCCAGTTTTCCCAGTTTCCCTCTCCTTTTCCCCAGGCCGGGTTTCCCCCACCCCCAGTGGGTGGCAGCAGCCGAGAGCTCCGCGCTGCCCATCCCGACCTGTCCCGGCTCCATCCCTGCTCCTGCCACGGGCTGCAAGGGTTCAGGAACGGGGCAGGAGCAGTGGGGATGGGGGAGCAGAGCAGGAGAAGAGGTGGATGGATTAAGATGAGAAGGAAGAGGAGGAGGAGTGGGAGGAAGAGCTGGGATAGAGGATGAGGAGCAGGAACTGGAAGCAGAGGGACCACGCAGTCCAGCCCTCGCTGTGTCCGCAGCCCTCCCGCCCCTGGGACATTGTCCCCCCATCTCACAGTGACCGCAGAGGGGGAGCTCGCCCCTGGGGTCTCCATCAGAGGGAGTTTTTGAGGGTGTAGGGGAAGATTTTTGGAGCTTGAAAGACTCCAAAGCTAAGTCACAAATGCCCTTTGGGGAGATTTGGGGGGGGTGTCCCAAGAGGTTGTTTATTCCCGGAGGAGGGCAGAACACTGGGACACCAACAGCTGGGCAGCTGTCGGGGGTGAGCACCACCCCCAGTTCCGGGGTCACCGGGTCGTGGTGGAGGAGCTCGGCCAGGAGCTGCCACTGGTCTGCAGTGAGAGCCGGGGGGCGTTCACCCAGCACCGCTCAGCACCCCGGGGTGCTGCAGACCCCCAACACCCTCCCCAAGGCCGTGGCGGTGCTGGGGGAGTTGCCCCAGGCCTGAGTCTCAAGTGTGTCCAGGATGGTGAGCACCCAGTCCATGTGGTGTGGGGCAACAACTGAGGGGCAACCAGGGGTGGGGTGAGGAGGACTAAGGGGTGGGGAGAGGACTGGAGGAGGGGAAAGGCATCCACAAAAGTACCAGAAGCAGGAAGGTGCCTGAATATGGGGGAAAGGGTGGAAAAGGGAGGAAATTATTCAATAAAAAAGAGAAAGGGAACCAAAATAAGGGGAAAGGAAGCAAAATAAAGGGAAAGACCCAAAAGAGGGGAAGACACAAAATAGGGGAGCAAGTATCCAGAATAGGGGGAAAATACCCAAAATCAGAGGAGAAAGGTTTTCATGGGGTGTCACAGGGTGTCACGGCTTGTCCCTACCTGTGCTGGGGCAAGTGCAGACACTCAGTGCCAGGAGCAGCCACAGAAACATCCTGAGGGACATGGGGACACCCTGAAGGACACGGGGCTGGGACCCTCAGGCCACGCTGGGGGTGGGGGACAGGAACATAGGATGAGAGACAGGGGCACATGGAAGGGGACTGAGACACACAGAGGGGTGACAGGGAACCATGGTGGAGGATGGGGACAGAGGGGAGGGGACACAATGCTAGCAGGATTTAGGTTTTGGCTGTTTTGTGTTCATTGTTTTCTCCTATGTGCAGATCTTCAGGGCTGTGCTGAGGATCCCCTCTGAGCAGGGACGGCACAAAGCCTTTTCCACCTGCCTCCCTCACCTGGCCGTGCTCTCCCTGTTCCTCAGCACTGGCACATTTGCCTACCTGAAGCCTCCCTCCATCTCCTCCCCATCTCTGGATCTGACACTGTCAGTTCTGTACTCGGTGGTGCCTCCAGTGCTGAACCCCCTCATCTACAGCCTGAGGAACCAGGAGCTGAAGACTGCAATGTGGAGACTGATCACTGGACAATTTCGGAAACAGTAAACTGCTGGGCAGTTTCTGCAAATAATTAGTAATAAAAGTCATCTTTGATTGTTCTTTTTGGTTTGGTTGTGTTTGTTTGGTCTTTTTCTCTGTGTTTTCATTTTTAATATTGTCCACAAAGAAATGCTGTTCTTTATGCCATTTGAGCTCATTTTGATTCTCTCCACCTTCATTGCTGGCACAACCTTTGTCAATGATGAGCTGTGCTCCTGATGGCTTTGAATGAACTAAAGGATGTCCCAGAAGAGTTTTCACCAGAGATCCCACTCCTGTTCCTTTCCCTTGAGCTGCAGCAGCAATGTCTGTGTGCAAAGCTGGGAGCAGATCAGAGCTGGCACAGCATCTCTGCTCCTGCTGGCTACACAGACTGATCCATGCCAGGTCCCAGTGGCCCATCTGGGCACACTGCTGGCTCATGTCCAGCCGGCTGTTCATCATTGTCCCCAGGTCCCTTTCTGCCTGGTCACTGTCCAGCCACTCTGTCCCCAGCCTGTAGCACTGCAGGGGTTGTTGTGGCCAAAGCGCAGAACCCGACACTTCGTCTTGTTAAATGTCACCTTGTTGGATTTGAGCCCTGGATCCAGTCTGTCCAGGTCCCTGTGCCAAGCCCTCCTAACCTCCAGCAGATTTCACACACTAACACCCAGCTTGGTGCCATCTGCACATTTGCTGATGGTGCACTCAGCTACAGATTATCAATAAAAACTTTAAACAGGACTAGGCCCTCAGTGGTTACTGGGGGACACCACTGCACACACGCTGGATGTGGCACCATTCCCCACCACGCCCTGTGTGAGGTTCGTGGACTTCCAGTGCTCTACAGCACCAACTCTGGAGCTCTTAGGCTCCTACTTTTAGGGTTATCTTCTAAATAAGCAAAGCAGCTAATAGTTAAAAAGGTTATTATTACAAAGAAGATCGTATTACAAAACACATCAGTCTCAACAGGCAATAGCAAAAAGCAATGGCAGAAGCAGTAGCAAAGAAACAAGCAAATGGGTAGAAGCCAGAATGCTTCTACAACTCTCCCCAATACATACTCTTACCTAGGATTTTTCCAACAAGCTAAGCTAAGATGCAGGCTCAGACTACCATTCCTTAACCTATTAAAATTATAGTTTCTTAGCACACTGGGTTGCGTATAAAACTACGCATAAAACCTATTTTGTTCTATCTAGAAAATGCTAGCAATATTCTTACTATAGTTCTATTATGTCTAAGTCCTTTCTACAGCTGTAGTCCTGGAGCCTCTTGCATGAAGATATCAGTATGTTTTCAACCTTCACTAGAACTCAAACTACTCCTGTGGAATCCAGACCTTTTACTAGGAGCACTAGAGCTCCTACTAAAACTTACTAACTTACTTCTACATAAATGTCTACTTTATGTGTGAGTGGCTTAATATGCTTCAATCCATCCAAAGGCTTTAATTCAATTCCTGCACTCTAATTTCTCCCTGAAGAATTCAGAGAGACCCCTGTCGGAGCCATCGTTAGGGAAGGGTCATCATGGCGAGATGAGAAAAGACTCACACATCAATATGATGGAAATCTAATCAGTTTATTAGTTGTACAGTGCTTCTTTTATACTTTAAACATTGTTGCAACATGCGAGTCCAGCAAACATATCATTAGTTAGTGAGCATAGTCCATATATTGCTTGTCATTTATTGATTGGTTTCATGCGCTTTTACTGCAATTTCTCCACCTCTTGGCTCAAGCAATCTAGCACCCTAAGTCAGTCACATCTCTTCTACCTATTTGCTACTTCCCTATACTTTCTCTGCACAACTATCTTCTTGCTTGCTACTTTAAGGGACCTTCTCAGTGGCCTACTGTTGCTACTCTAATTCTTTCCCATCCCCTGATTGTTATTACTTTGTATCTCCTTCATGCATAGCTCAATGTCAGTATTCTCTCTGAACAGAGCAGAATTATGCAGTTCTCTTAGTCAGTCTCTCATATTCTTGCAACACAGCCAGAGCCCCAACAGACCCCTGACTCACTGACTCCAACATCTCCCCCTCCTTTTAGAACCATAAAGATTCCCTTAACAGACTTACTAATCATTTATCAAATGCATAGAGAATAAAAGGCACTACGATTATCCCCAAAAAACTTTTTCATCCATGATGCTAAGTTCCATCCACTAAACCAACCATCCAAACTGTACCATTCTGAGACTCTTATCACTTGCAGGCTGCTTGGCCTACTTTCTCCTCCTGGATGTCCCTCTGGTAGCAGAGGTCATCCTTTCCATCAGGGTCTGGCAGGGCGTGTGCCCCCACCGCTCAGCGCCTGCTGGACTGCAGCCAGCAGCAGAGCTAAAAATCTTCTTGGTGGCAAACACAGCGGCCAACCCAGTCTGGCCCTGACTATTTCAGGAGGGTCTTGGCCAGCCCTGCTCTTTTCACCTGGTCATCAAAGCAAAACTTTACCTGCTTCATTCAATGGCAAAGCACACACAAATTTACATTAACTATATAACTTCAAGGAAAACTAAACAAGTGAAAAAATGTTTTTCTGGGGTTGAACGGATATGTGGTTGCCGTGGCTTGGGGAAATAACACACTGAGACGATGTGGGAACAAAACTCTGATTTTATTTAAGTTTTGAATCTTATTAAATAGTTCTTTGTTTTTGTCTACACGGATGGCTGCATGTTTGGTTTTTATTTATTGGTTCTACAGTTTATGCACGCGCTGGTTATGCTTTATTTTATTGGTTGGCTTCTAAATACTTTTTGTTTTTAATTTAGGCTGCTATATATTTGAAGATTGTTTATCTCTTTGCTGCTTCTCTTATGCTTTTGCCAATTTACTGATGCTTAACTTTTTACCCTTACCCTACTTTTACAGTCTTTCATAGTGATTCAAAACGCCTAATGCCCCAACATATGGTATTTAAACTTGATACATAACTGAACTTACTAAACACTTACTTTATGTTGGTTAATTGACAAATCTGTACTACTTAAAGCAAGCAAAGCAAAAGCATAAACATAACATATAATTGAACTTTGTATTTTCATTTAACTATTATCTAACAAAAAATTCTACAATACTGCTGTTTTTCCCACTTTTTTAAAAAACACACCAAAGTTCACAATTTTCTGCAGATAAAACACAATACAACAAACAACAATACTTTAAATAATAGATATGCATTTATAAAACTAGATAATCATCAATCCCTAAATAACTATGGCAGCACCTCAGAGTCTGCAAACAGGTGACAAGTCTTGATTCAATGAGGAATTAGATGTTCATCTCTAGAAAATGAGCATCAAATTCATCCCAAAATTAGCTTCAGCTGCTATATTGATAGGGGCAAATTGCCAAGTCAAAACGACTGGAATATTATTTTGATGCAAAAACACCTGGATTTACACAATTTCCCTTCCAGGTAGAATTAAGGCCTGGTCACTGCCTAAATTCTAATTGGAAAAGAACTCCCTGACATCTTTTTATTAAAAAAACAAGACTCTTAAGAACAAAAGCTACAATTAAACATTTCAGGGTGAGAAAGAAATCAAATTCCTGCAGCAGCTTGTTCTCTCTGAAGTTTTTCCTCAGGATAAATGAGATGCTTTAAACATGGCAGGCTGCTGGAGTGCTTCTATAATAACAACTCAGGAAAACCACAAAACTAGCAATTCAGAAGTGACTTTCAATAAAGCTCAGATAATTTTCTTGGAACTCTGACAAAATACTTAAATCATGAGACAGTACAGGGTCAGGTCATAGGAGACCTGCTAAAATAAGAGAGAGAATCATAAAAGTGAAAAGAAAGGAACATTTAATTTACAACTCAACTAGTTATCTTCATACAGTTGATTCAGGTGCATGTCTGGAGGCTTTACAAAATTTACTTGGAATGCTGAAAGAATTCAAGTTAAACGATAAAACAGAAATCAAAATCATTCTGTAATACAGAACTCATACTCTTAGTACAGTGGTTTTAAAATTAAATATAGAAATTAAAATTGAGCCTCAAAAATCGAGCTTATAGAGAAATACTGTTTTCCCCAATATATATAAAGGAAATTTTGGCTTGAATAACATCTTACAATTCAAATGATGGTTTTAGAATCGGTCTTGTTTTGTGTTCATGAAGCATTTAATTAATATTTTGCAAAATGTAAACTAGAAATCTACTACAATTTGGTTTGAAGGGAAAGCTAAAATACTGATAATAAATCTGCAAGGCATAAACTTGCAAGTTACTTCTTTTAAGAAAAGAAGTTGGGAGGCTGTGTGTCTACTCTGCCCCAAATAAGGGGGAACAAACTGTGTAGGGTGTGTGTGCATATGTGCTTTTCCCTTCCTAAAAAACTGTGCAGGTTGTGTGTCTACTCTTCCTGAAATAAGGGGGGGGAAACTGTGTAGGGTGTGTGTGCATAACCTTTCCTAAGAAGTTAGGAGGGGGTACCACGCAGGCTGTGTGTCTACTCTGCTTGAAATAAGGGGCTTGTAGACAGCAAAAGCTGTGTGTGTAATTAAGTGCTGATCTCCCTTGAGTGGCTTTACTTTCCTTCTTTCAAAATTACTGAAAATCACAATGCAAAAGATAAAGCTGCATTTTTCACCTTGCTAGATAAGTATAATGCCAGACCCTCCCAAGAGGTAGAAGATTGGGTACACAGTAACTGGTTTAATTTAGAAAATCTGATTGATAGGATACATTCCTTGCAACATGATACAAAATTCAAACTGGGCAGAAATAAGACCATTCTCTGCTCATTTTTGGGGCCTGTCTTACAGCAGCTGTAGAAACTCAATTTATGTGAAGAAGTGAAGAAAGGACAATTATTGACTCTCTGCAAAATTTAGTGGAAATATTGCAAAAACAATTAGATAAAGAAAGGAATGAGAATCATGCTTTGAGAAATGAGATTCATTCTTTAAGAGATGAGAATCATTCTTTAAGAGCTGCCCTAAGACAAAAACACACCAACACTTTAAAACACCCTGATTTACCAAGAGAAAAAAGAAGAGAAAGAAACTGATCAATTATATCCTCAAAAGGAAGTAACTATGATGAAAAATAATGGAGAATATTGCTGCCCTAGCTTGTGACATTTGGTTAAAACAGAATACAATTGTATCAGTTATGAGAGTTTTAACCCACAAATAGCCACTCCAAAAATCCTGTACACTGCTACTGAATTATCAGAACAAGAAGCTAGTGGGCACTGGGGCCTTGGAGCTCTCTTAACAATGGGTGACAAATTTAACTTATGGTCCCTAACTCAGCATGCTGGTTTTTGGGTAGGGGGGCTTAACCCTTTGGAAAGGGGAGACCTTGTATCTTTAGTTGGTACCCCTGAGCAACTTCTAGAAAACATTCAAAAAGCTTCCTGCTTTCAAATTATACATGAAAAAAAAATTCACTGCTGGCTATAAATCACCTATGCAATTACCTGTAAATGTAAAACAATACCCTCTTCCCTCTGGTGCCAAAGGGCTCAAAATGGTTATACAGGACTTGCAAAATTCCCCTGTATGGCCAATCCAAAAACCCAAACCTGAAAATGTGGCTGTTTATCAATATATTAATGATACCCTTGTGGGAGGAGATTAAATAGAAGTAGTGGGGGATACCCAACAAAAAAAAGAATCTCCCATTTGGAAAACCCTAACTTGCAAATTGCTACAGAGAAAATTCAAAAACCTTCTCAGGAAGTGAAGGTTTTGAAGACAGCCACTACTGGTACTGTCCCCCCTCCCCCCCACCTCGCCCGACAGGTGTCACGGTCCGCCCAATTCAAGACCGAATCACGACTGGTTCTTTTATGGATCTTAGAGCGCAAAAGACACAGCAGGGTACAAAACTAGTTTACTTCTACAGAAATGCACTTTATTTAGTGCCAATCAAAATGCGATAGTGGGACAGAGAGAGAGAGAGAGAGAGAGAGAGAGAGAGATAAAGAGGGGTCGGGATTATAGCTACCAAGACGGGCAGACGAATCCTCGTGGAGCCAGCCGGTAGGTGTCCGTTGCCGTCTGGGGAGATCTCAGGGGTCTCCTCTGAGAAAGTCACTTTTATAGTCCTTTCCCAAAGCAAGTGGCTTCTGGCCAAAAGGTGGGAAGATTTATGGACTATTGTATGTGAAGCTCGTTACGCGGGGGAACAGGTGGAAACAGGACGGTTCAAGGCACATCAAACCATCTTTGTTGTTGTGAACACACGCAGGTCAGCCCATACCGGACCAGTCCATTGTCTCTCATCTGTGGGAGCTTGTTGTGTAAACTCCCCGTGACTAGTTGTCATGTGAAATCAGTCCTGGTAGGCATCACCTGCGTAACAGTCCCTTGGCGTTCCTCCCATCCCTGGCCAGCACAGGCCTCAGGCGAGGGTCGTTGGGCAGAAACAGACGAGAGGCTCAGATGGACTCTCACAACGGGGTGGTCCAGAAATCCTCAGTAACAGAAGGAACTGTAAAAAATCTGGGAATAACAGAAAATGAGAGTTTGGGTAGCAGAAACCTGCCTTGGTAATTAAAGTAGCCTCTGCTTTCTCCCCTAAACAATCTCTGTTCACTAATTCTTTGCTGACTAATGCTTCTGCTGAACAAATTATTGCTGGGTGATGGGGTGGGTCTTGGGTTGGGGCACTGATGGTTATTTGGGGTGTTTTCCAGCTTGAAGTGCAGAGTGCCTCCTTTGTTTGCAACTACACTGACTCTAATGCTGTGTTTAAAGGAGGTACAGAGTGCCTTCCATCTTGGCAGCAAAATGATTGGGAAGTTAACAGAATTTCAGTGTGCGTTACATGCTGAATAGTTCCATCATTTTAACCTCCTGCCTCTTTGTGGCAGATTCTGTTGTGTTTACTTTTCACAGAATAATGCCATGGAATGTGAAGATTAATTGCTGAATCCCTCATCGAACCTGTATACAGTTACAGCACAGGACCTTACATCTGTGTTTTATTTTGTGAAGATTCAAAATCAAAATTGAACTGTTGTACAATTTTCCCATAAAATTATGTGTGGTAAAAACAACATAAAATACCGAGGGGAGTTCAATGTAAATGTTGTAACACCTACTACCCAACTACCGGTTATACTGAGCCTGAAAATTTTTGAAATTGGACCTTGGATAATTTGGGAAACTGACCAACAACAAATAGTGTTTAATTTGTCGTGGTCTTTTAAACAAGTCAAATTGCCAATGCAAAACAATGTCTCAGTAATTCAGCCAGCTTGTTCATCTTTTCTAGGGGTGGACAAATTATCTGGTTGCAAAACCAGGAGTATCCTTTCAAGAAACAAACAAGAGACATAACCGGTGTTGTGGGAACAGGAGTGGGAATTTTAAATATCATTGATTCAGAGGTATTAATGAACAAATTGGTTGCCACCACCAGAGACCTGACCAAATTGAAACAACCTCTGCAGTCCTCTTTAACAGCCCTGAGGACACAACAGTGGTTATTATCAAACATTTTACCAAATTGGGAAAAGGCAAATGTAAATGATCACAAATTGATAATTGATGCTCTTGGTACTGCTCAAAACAACATCTCCTTTGCCCTCAGCTGTATCCAGGCACAGCTTTGGATGCAAACAGTTGTTGCCTCAATTATAAGGGAAGGGGAAGAAGGCATCTTCCCTGCCGAAATCCAGACAATAATTTGGGACAATGCTAATGATTTTGAAAGGAAGTTTCAGTCCTGGTGGAATTTGGTAAACTTTACCTACAACCCCAGCACAAACACAGCCACAGCCTTTGTGCTGACAATACACAACTCTTCAGTGCACTTGATATACCCCATCATTGCATTAGGATTGAATCACAATGGAACTATTCTCTATCCTTTCGAGCATAGAGAATGGGTCCATCAAATTGGTGAGAAATGGAAAACTGTTAATTTGGAATCTTGTGTTGTTCGGGAGCAACGGGGTTTCATTTGTGAAAGCAATGCCATTGTGGCCCAAGACATCTGTTTAGACAGAGGAAAATATCTGTCATTTTGAAATACACCTTGATGAGACTCCTGCAACAGTGCTGGTGTACATAGAAAATGGATGTGTGTGTGTAAGAACTGCTTGCAACTCAGTGTTTGTAGAAAATGTAACAGTGAACCTAAAAAATCATTTAAATTTTTGTGTTTATAATTTTACCACAATCATGGGCTGTGACTTTTCTTATACTGTTCCAGTTATGTCTCATCAACTTTTGCAAACCAGTTTTACATTGATTCATCAGTTAGTGCCTGCTCCCATTGGGATGAACCTCACTTTGATTAAACAATTGTTGCTTCACCAGGACTTAATTGGGATCTTGGAAAAAATCAAGAAAAATGGGCAGAAGACCCTGGTGACGGCTCATCACGATATGAGAGAAATACATCGGGTTTTAGAAAGGGTAAAAGGGGATGCTGAACTCAGGTGGTGGGATAATCCTTTTGGGTGGTCACCTACTGCTACTGGAATCCTAAACAAATTGTGTCATCCCATTTTTGTGCTTTTGATTTTGATTTTAATCAGTTTTGTTTTGCCAGTCATTCTATACATCCTGAATTGGAGAATGGTAAAATGGCTGACACAATTGGCATCAACAATGGAAGCACATAATTTGATCACTACTCCATCTGCTAAAGACATCCCTAAAGTTATTGACACCGGACAAATTGCACAAGCAGTAACAGTCAGGCCTTTAACAGCAAACTGATTAAAATTGTTTGTTGCTAGTTATGATTGGTATACTCAGTTTTTAGTAATATTAAGCTTTTGATTAAAAATGGTTTTGGAAAATAATTGTTTTAATCATAAAACATATTATAATGGATACTGATTTGTTTTAATTTTAATTATTTGAATGTTATTTCATTGATTAATTTTGAATTATAATTGTTTGAATGTTATTTTCCTGATTAATTTTGATTGTTTGAAAGCTATTTTAGCTAATATCATTGTGATTTCTTTGAAAAATTATTTTAATCAATTTGGTTGTGATTATTTTTCACTATTATTTTCCTGTTTATTTTTCTTCTTTTTCCTTTTTCCTTTTCCTTTTCCTTTTCCTTTTCCTTTTCCTTTTCCTTTTCCTTTTCCTTTTCCTTTTCCTTTTCCTTTTCCTTTTCCTTTTCCTTTTCCTTTTCCTTTTCCTTTTTCCTTCTTATCCCCGGTTTTTTCTTTTCCCTTTTCCTCTTCCCGGGATGTGCTACCAATGACGGGTCCTGAAGATGCTACAACGTCACAACATCATGCTGCTGGAGTTTCTCAGCGACGCTCGTTGGTCACAGTGTGATGTGACAGTCCGTCCGAGCCTCTGGCCCTGACACAGGGTGCAGAGAGAACTCATGGGAATGGGAAACTACTATATATCAAAATTATGACATATTATATACTCATGTTTTAATATCATATACTGCCATATAAATACACAATATGTAAGAAAAAAATAAATTAGACAGTTGTTTGATAAATTCAATTTTATTTTAATTTCTTTATTCTTAAAGTTTTCTTCTTATTCTCCTAGTTTCTAACTAGTCTTTCTTGCTATTCTACATTTTCATCTTTCCAATTCTAATTATTCTTCTCTTCTCAAGGGGTTTCTAAATTCTTATTCCTATTCCTATTCCTATTCCTATTCCTATTCCTATTCCTATTCCTATTCCTATTCCTATTCGTAATGTTATTCCTATTCTTCTCTTCTATGAATTCCTAAAGTCTTACAACTATTCTTCCTATATGTATTTTGAAATTATGCTCTTCTGTCTTCTCCATATTCTTAGACTTCATCGTCTTCATCTTAAGAGCATTGTCGTCATCATCTTCTTTGCCTTGGTCTTCGTCTTCATTTTCTTGGTCGTCATCTGCTCTGGGTCATTGTTGTCATTATCTTCTTCATCGTCTTCATCTTCGCCTTGGTTTTCTTCTTCATTCTCGGCATCTCCATCTGCCTTGTCGTCATCCTTGTCTTCATATTGTTCATCTTCACCTTCCTTTCTCCTCCATGCCCCTGTGCTGACCGGAGCAGCTGCTGCTGCGACACCAGAGGAGCGGGACCGGTGGGAGCGGGGCCGTCCCGTTCCAGCCCCAGCCTGGGGGAGCTGAGCCGGGCAGGGAAAGCACAGCCAGAGACTCCATGCCAGCTGCTGGGTGTGCCTGCACAGGAGGGCAGAGCCACAGGGCCACCAGGGCTGAGCCTCCTGCTGCACAGAGCTGCTCCTCATCTCCCTCAGTGCTCGGGCCGTGGCCTCAGGCAGGGACAGCGGAACAGCCCCCGCAGCGCCCGCAGCGCCCGCCTGGAGCGGGAGGGACGTTTCCCGGGGGCACACGGCTGCCCATGGAGGGCCTGGGCGGGAGAAGCCGCGTGTCCCACGGGGGTTTGGCCCTGCAGGGAGGCAGGTGAGGCACGGAGCGGCCCTGGGCTGCACGGCTCCGCTTGCTGCTCCTCAACCCAGGCCTCTCGAGGGATGGGCACTGGGAGCCCCTCTGCCACAGAATCTCTCCATTGGCACTCTGCTTTATTTTCCTCCTGTGGCAGCTCCAGGACGCTCACCTCGTCCCACTCGTCTTCCTCTGGGCTTGAGGGCTCAGTGTGGCTGTCATCTTCACGCTCATCCTGACTGTCCTCCATCACCTCACTGCCATCGCTGTCCCATCGGGCCAACTCTTCGCTGTCACTGTCTTCCCACTCCTTCTGCTCTTGCTGGATCTCTCCATCCTCTTCCCACTCGTACAGCTCCTGCACTCTGACACTTTGTTTGCGTTTGTGCAGCTCTTCATGAGACTCATCAGGGCACTGGCAGATCTCCTGAACGCGCAGACACACCTCGATGTTGTAGTACTCTTGGCTCCTCCTGGATTCCCACCGGCAGATTTTTTGGATTGTGTGAACGTGCTGTTTGCTGGTCTCTGTCACGATCACGTCTTCCCACTGAGAAAGTTCCTCCCTGCTATGGCCTTTCAATATGAAAAGCTCCTCCTCCTCATGGTCTTCGCAGCAGCTGTGCTCACGGTCCATGTCAGCAAAGGGCCTCTCCTCCTCCTCAGTCTGTGACTGTGCCAGGGCTGACCTGACACTGCCCGTGACCACTGCCCGCTGGGGGCTTCCAGCCAGCTGGACAAGAGACTGGCAGACCTGGAGTTGGAGTTCCCTTTGGTGTTCTCCCTGTCTCTCTCAGTTGCTATCGCGTCGTTCACAGATGGGTTCAGGGAGCTGCTCCCTCCTCGCAGAGCGACGCTCCTGGGACTGAGCACTCCAGGCCTCTGTGCCCCTTAAATACCCCCAGGCCAGGGTGGAGCTCCCTGATGTCACAATGGTCTGTGGCCACCACCATGTCCCACATCACAAAGGGCCATGACACGAAGCGCCCCTGTCACCAAGGGCCACCCCTGGCATTCCACGAGCAGTGGAGCAGGTAGGAACTGTCTGGGAGCAGCCCCGGACTCGTGGCCTTGTGGCCCCTGCTGTGCCCAGAGTCCTGAGAGGCTTTGGCCACGCTGGCACACGCCAGCCCCAGCCCCAGGCTGCAGAGCCCTGGGTGTGCAGCTGCACTGGCCAGGGCACGAGCAATTGGCCCCAGGGCTGTGCCAGGGCTGGGGCTGCCTTTGGTGGCTTTGTGCTCGTCTGTCACCTTGGGCATCTGCACAGACACATCCCGGGAGTTGCTTCCTCCTGCCGGGGCGGCTCTCCTGGCACTGGGCACCCCGGGCCCTGCAGTGCCCCTAGAAACCCTCAGCCAGGGCGGGACTCTCTGGTGTCCAAGGCTCTCTGGCCACCACCATGTCCTGTGTCATCAAGGACCCCGACACAGAGCGCCCGAGTCACCAAGGGCCACCCCGGCACCCCAAGAGCAGCGGGGCAGCCGGGAACGGGCCCGGAGCAGGCCCGGCCTTGGGGACCGTTTTGGTTTTGCAGGGCCTGGCTCTTGACAGTGACGGCCCCACAGAGGTGGCTGCTGTGAGAAGCTGCTGCGAGCTTCCAGCATGTCTGGCAGAGCCAATTCCTAATGGCTCCAAATATGGACACACTGCTGACCAAGGCTGGGCCATGTAGAGGGATGGGGAATTCCTCGATTACAACATATTTAGAGAGGAAAAAAAAAATCAAAACAACAAAAAAAAAGGAAAGGGAGTCAGGGAAGAGGAGGAAGTGAGAACATATGAGGGAAGCAATGTGGAGACACCAGGGTCTGTGGAATTGGCCAGGCACAAGCTGCTCCAGGAGCTGGAGCTGAGATTCCTCTGCAGCCGTGCTGATCACCATGCTGAAGCAGCTGTGCTCTTGCAGCTTCTCATCTCATCCTCCAATGCTCTCCAGACTCAATTTGCGGTGAACAACCTGTCCTACATGGACTGCTCACAACACAAATAATAATTACTTTGTGGATTGTCCTCAATTACCATGAATTTAATACCATGTCATATAATCCCAAAGATTATCACTGATCATTTTTTTTTATTACCTAAAGGTTTTCCATAATCTAAAACAACAGCAGGTGCTTCTTATTAATTTCAATAATGTATACAATATCTTTTGAAGAACTAGTAGACCTAAAGGAAACAAAGTGTGTCCAAGCACCTCCATGACCCCCTCTGGGATTGCTCCAGCAGCTCCACATCCTGACCTTGATTCTGGTGCTGGATGCAGCTCTGCAGGTGGGGGCTGATGGAGTCACAGAATCATTTTCTCTGGAAATGACCTTGCAGATCCATCCCTACGACTTCCAGTCCTGCCAGGGCCACTACCCCTGATCCAAGTCCCCCCAAATCCATGTGGATTTGAAATCCCTCCAGCAATGGGGACTCCACAACTGCTCTGGGCTGGAAATGGCTTTCCAGGCATGAATTGTTCCCAATATCCAACCCGACCCTCGACTGGGGCACACCTGGAGGCTGTTCCCTCTCGTGCCCACCCTCATTCTGTGGGAGCAGAGCCCAATCTCAGCTGGCTTCAAACTTTCCACGTTTCAGCAGGGAACTCTTCCACAGGCACTGGGGCTTAGCAGCCACTGCTCCCAGGGCACTGGGACTGAAGGGGAAAATCCATCAATGGCTTGGAAAGAGGAAAGAGGAAATGTGGACACTTTGCTCTTGTGCAACACAGTTTTATTGGAATGTAGAAGTAACTGGTGAACTTTACTTATTTACTAGGTTTTCACTACATTAATGGAGTTCTAAATCATACTTCAAACTATGCTTATTCTTACAACTCTGCCTGCCCGTTACCTTGTCTACATATCTTACCATTCTACTTAGCATTCCTCTTCTTATTTTATGGGTTTTCAATTCTTTGTTCATATTACTCTTCTTCTATGGATTCTAAATTTACTGTTCATATTAATATTCATCTTCTCTAGGATTTTAAGTTCTAATTCCTCTTCTTCTGTGTATTCCTAAACAGCTCTTCCTATTCCTCTTCTATGTATTCCTAAATTCCTAGTCCTAGTCCTAGTCCTCTTCCTCTACATATTGACCTTATATCTTATTCCTATCCTTCTGTTGCTCTTCAATTTATCTTTAAAACAGTCTTCTTCCTATTCTCTTCGTCTTTGTTATTATCTTCACCTTCATCTCTAACTTCTTTACTGTCCTTGTCATCTTCATTTTCTTCAATGTCTTTATCCTCGTCATTGCCTCTGTGATCTTCATGTTCCTCTTTGTTGTCGTCATCTTCATCTTCCCCCCACTCCTGTTCTCTGGTGGCCTACAGCTGGCCTGGAGGCCTCACAGTTATAAAAGATTTCACCTTTATAACTGAATGTGATAGATTGTGTAATTCCGTTGATGGTGTAACTGGGCCGGTGGGGCCAGTTGGAGAGCAGGCCCAGGCCCTTGGGGGTTCAGCTGCTCTTGGCTGCTTGGCCGGGTGGCAACGAGCTCGAGCAGTGACAATGACCCGCATGTGCCTTCTCAGCTAGAGAAGGAGCCAAGGCCTCAGTAACGTTGGCTGCTCCTGCAATGCCTTTGGTGTGTGTGTGTCACATTCCTGCCTTGGACACATCACTGTGACACTGTTCCTGTTCCCGTTGGTGCCGGTGCCGTTGTTCAGAGAGCCATGGGCGCTGCAGCCCTGCAGGGAGGGCAGCTGTGGAGCAATGGCTGCTGTCACTGCCATGTCTGTGCTACTCCTTGGGCTGTGGCTTCAGGCAGGGACAGCAGAACAGCGCCCGCCTGGAGCGGGAGGGACGTTTCCCGGGGGCACACGGCTGCCCATGGAGGGCCTGGGCAGGAGAAGCCGCGTGTCCCATGGGGGCTTGGCCCTGCAGGGAGGCAGACGAGGCACGGAGCGGCCCTGGGCTGCACGGCTCCGCTTGCTGCTCCTCAACCCAGGCCTCTCGAGGGACGGGCACTGGGAGCCCCTCTGACACAAAATCTCTCCATCGGCCCTTTCTGTTCCCTGTCCCATTTTCTATATCTCCATCCCATATTCTCTCTCCAGTTGCTATTTCCATATTCCCTGATGTGAGAGTCCATCTGAGCCTCTCGTCTGTTTCTGCCCAGCGACCCTCGCCTGAGGCCTGCGCTGGCCAGGGATGGGAGGAACGCCAAGTGACTGTTCCACAGGTGATGCCTACCAGGACTGGTTTCTCATGACAACTAGTCACAGGGCGCTGACTCAACAATGCTCCCACAGATGGAAGAACAATGGACTGGTCCGGTATGGGCTGCCCTGCGTGTGCTCATAACAACAAAGATGGTTTGGTGTGCCTTGAAATGTCGTGTTTCCACCTGTTCCTCAGAGTAACAAGCTCCACATACAATAGTCCATAAATCTTCCCACCTTTTGGCCAGAAGCCACTTACTTTGGGAAAGGACTATAAAAGTGACTTTCTCAGAGGAGACCCCCTGAGATCTCCCCAGACGGCAACGGACACCTACTGGCTGCTCCACGAGGATTCGTCTGCTCGCCTTGGTAGCTATAATCCCAACCCCCCTTTCTCTCTCTCTCTCTCTCTCTCTCTCTCTCTCTGTCTCACTATCTCACTTTGATTGGCACTAAATAAAGTGCATTTCTGAAAAAACAAACTGGTTTTGTCCCCTGCTGTGTCTTTTGTGCTCTGAGATCCCTAAAAGAACAAGTCACGACTCCCGCTCGGGTTGGGCGGATCGTGACACACCTCAACAGCACACAGCCAGCAGTATAAGATGAATCAAGATGCCATTATCCCCACCCATAACATTTTGGTTCAAAAGCCAAAGGGTGCTCAGTAAAACCCACTCACCCTTCAACAGCCCCAGTTTGCCTGTGGGCAAGTATGACAGACAATAGAAATTCACTGTAGGCTATTGTGCCTTGAATGAAGTGACTCCACTGTGGGAGCTAAGAGTGAGTACTGTGGGTTTAATCAGCATAAGCAGCTTTGTAACCAAGATGCCTTGGCAAGACCAAACAGAACTTTGAAGGCTCCATGAAGATTGGATCAAGACTGGTGACAGGAAAGAAGAATGAATCAAATAGAAATGTTGCAAAATGTGTAAGCTTGTTTGTGTGATGTTTAACCCAACTAATGTGGCAGAAAATTACCAGCTTTCCTAAAAATGGTATATAAGCACATGTAGCTGATAGTAAATTTGGATTCTGATCAGCAGTCAGTAGACCCCCTCTCTCTCCCAGTCGTTGATTCTCCAGTGCTGAGCACTGCCGTGCCAGACACGCTGGATCTCCAGGAGGAGCTGGAGCCCAAGGCAGAAAAGTGGCACCATTGACATTGCCAATGCATTTTTCTCCATTTCTTTGGCAGAAGAGTGCAGGCCTCAGTTTGCTTTCACCTGGGGGGATGTGCAGCACACCTGGAACTGACTGTCGCAGGGGTGGAAACACAGCCCCACCATCTGCCACGGGCTGATCCAGGCTGCACTGGAAAAGGGTAAAGCTCCAAAACATCTGCAATACATCAATAACATCATTGTGTGGAGGAACATGGCAATAAAAGTATTTGAGAAAGGAGAGAGGATCATCCAGATTCTGCTGGAGGGAGGTTTTGCCATCGAGAAGAGCAAAGTCCAGGGAGCTGCCTGAGAGATCCAGTTCCTGGGAGTAGAGTGGCAAGATGGATAGAGCCAGATCCCCACTGGAATGATCCATGAGATCATCACAGTGTCTCCACCAACCAGCAAGAAGGAAACACAAGCTTTCCTAGGGGCCATAGGCTTTTAGAGAATGCATTCCTGAGAGCAGCCACATTGTGAGCCCTCTCTACCTGCTCACGTTAAGAAGAACAATTCCAGCTGTAGCCCTGAACAGCAACAAACCTTCACCCAGACCAAGCAGAAATCGCTCATGCAGTGCCCTTGGCCCAGTCAGGATGGGACCAGAGGTGAGGAATGTGCTTTACTCTGCAGCCAAGAACAATGGCTTGTCCTGGAGCCTTTAGCAGAAGGTGCCTGGGGAGACTTGAGGCCGAGCACTAGAATTCTAGAGTCAATATTACAGAAAGTGTGAAGCAAACTACACTCACAAAAAAAACCAAAAACCCAACAAAACCTCATCCGTCTATAGCAAGAAAGTTCAAGCCACCTCAAAAGAAATTATCACAAAAGCACAACTCCTCCTGGCACCCTGACTCCCCGTGCTGGGGTGGATGTTTAAAGAAAAGGCTCCTCTACCCACCATACCACCCACACCACATGGAGCCCATGGATTGCTCTCATCACACAGCACGGCCAGATCAGAAACACAAATCACCCTGAAATATTAAAAACAGTTGAAACCGGCCACAAGATAAAAACTTTAGTCTCACTAACAAAAAGGAGCAGAAACAAGTAACCCAGGCTAAAAAGCTCCACCATACAACCAACTTCCAGCACAAGAAACACGCTGTGCTCTTGTCACTGACAGTTTCTGTCTCATGGTTGAGATGAACCAGAAGTGGAAAGTGGCCCCAGGGAGCCCCACACGACGAGTCACACAAACTACTGAAGGAGAAGGTGAATCAAGTGCACTTGCTGAACTCAAAGCCATTCAGCTGGCCCTGGACACTGCTGAAACAGAGAACTGGCCACAGCTCTACATTTATACTGAATCATGAATAGTAACCAATGCTCAGTGCAGTTAGCTAGAAAAAAGGCCAGCTAGCAACATAAAGGAAAAGCAATTGAGGCTGCTGATGAGTGCAAAACCATTGCCACTCAGACAAACTCTCTGTAAAAGTCCATCAGGTAGTCACGCTAATAAAGAACACTAAAACAAGTAGCAAGTAGATCAAGCTGCAAAAATACAAATGTCACCAATAAATTTAAATTAACAACATAAGGGAGAGTTGTTCCTAGCTCAATAGGCTCATACTGCCTCAAGCCATCAAGGCAAAAATGCCACCTAGAAGTATGCACAAAACTGAAAAGCAGATTTAACTATAAATTGCATTTCTCAAGTTATTCATAACTGTAAAACGTGCTAAAATCAAGCAAGCCAAGCTGATAAAGCCTCTCTAATATGGGGGGCAGTATTCCAAATATAAGTATAAAGAAGCCCAGCAAATGAACTACATCACACTGCCTCAAACCCCCCAAGGCAAGTGCTACGTGAGCACAATTGTAGAAGCCACCACTAGATCATTAGAAACCTACCCTGTACCTCACACTACTACTCAAAACACCGTCTGAAGCCCAAAAAAGCAAGTCCTCTAAAGACACAGCAGCCCTGAGAGAATCGTCAGACAACAGGACCCATTTCAAGAACAGCCTTAGAAACACCTCAGCCAAAAACCAGGATATTGAATAAATAGATCATATCCCTTATCACACACCAGCTGCCAGGAAAGTTGAACTGTACAACAGACTACTTAAAATTACCCTAAAGGCACTTGAAAGGGAAACATCCAAAAATTGAGAAATGAACTTAACAGAAGCCACTTAAATAGTCAACACCTGAGAGTCCATCACTCAAGCAAGTCCTGCCCAGTCTGAAGCCTTGCACACAGTGCATGGGGATAAAGTCCCTGTAGTACACATTAAAGGTATTTTAAGACTGTTTAGATTAGTCCCACCTCAAGAAAAGGCAAACCAATCCGTACAATTGTTTTTGCTCAAAAACCTAGTTACACTTAGTAGGTAATGCAGAAAGATAAAGAAACCCACAGAAAAACTTAAGTTTAAGTGAGAACTGTGTGTAAAGTTTCACTGTGGATAAAAATATATAGCAGAGTTGAAAGAAGGTATTAATTATGGTAGGATGCAGATGGTAATAGAATAAGGAGTAGATCATGTCTTAAGTTGCCATGCAAAATGCAAGCAGAAGTATACATTCTATCAGCATCTGCTGAAACCAGGTGGAGCAGGGCTCCTTATCTCTTCCATGACCCATCCCTCAGAACTCCTCCCCACAAGGAGTTATACCTTATGGGAGATGCCCCACCCAAGGAGAAAAGCCAAGGATTTCCTACCTAAATAAAATCTGAAATTTGAAACATCAGAGCAACCTTTTCCACTAAATTCCCAGAAGAAGACCAGGCCTATCTTCATCACCACTAGATGTTAAAAAAGTAAACTACACCCTTCTGCAAAATCATTGCTTCAACAAAACCACATCTGTCCCTCCAAGAAAACTACAGGTACCATTATTCAGACTGTAACCAACACCCACAGCAACAGGGTTACAGGTTGCATTCTGACCTGGGCAGTGTTTTGGTCTTTATATTACTATACTTTTAGTTTCATTTTCCCAGTTAAAAACTGCTATTCTAAATCCCATATCTTTGTCAGGGAGCTCCTTAATTTCCAAGTCATATTAATTTAGAGGGAGGGAGTTTACATTTTCCATTTCAAGAGAAGCTCCAGAGCTCCTCAGCAGACACCTGTCTTTCAAACCAAGACAGTGCCCTGCTGCAGCTCCATCCCCATGGCAGGATCCGCGCTGGATGATCCCCAGGGACCCCCGGTGGGCAGAGCCCCCATGAGCCCTGGTGCTGCTGATCCGTGTTGGGAAGACACCTGGCTGGGGGCTGCACACCCTCGCCGTGGCCTGGATTTGCTTTGCATTTCTCTTTGTCCTTCCCAAACCCCAAAACCAGGGTAAAAATAGAGATGTTAAATAACGACCTGCTTGGGGACACGGCGGGATCTTCCAGGGGATGCGGGGGACGCTCGATTCCAGGGATTTGAGAGGTCCTGGGAGGGACCTGGGGGTTGCTCAGGTTTTGGGCACCCCAGTTCCAGCGGCTCTGTCTGCACTGGGAAACCGCTGGGAGCAGAGGAGAAGCGGGAGGAAGATGAGGAGCGGGAAGAAATGGAAGAGAAGCAGCGGGAGGAAAAGGAGGGACACAGGAGGAGCGGCAGGAAGAGGAGGAGCGATTTTGGAACCACGCGCTTCTCCCGCCTGGTCGCTGAGGCCGCAGGTCCCCCCGGTTCGGCAGCATCGCCTGCCAAAAACCCGCAGGTGAGCGGGGAGGGGGAGCTCGCCCCAAATCCATCATGGGGGGCTCCGGGAGGGTTTTATTTTTCGTTTCAAGGGATGTTTGTATCTTGCAGGAGCCCAAAGCCGAGCCGGAAATGCCCCTGGCGGGATCTTGGCGGTTCCCGTGTTGCGATCTCCCCAGTACTGGCGGGGAGGGGGCGATATCGGATCTGGGGATCCCCGGCAGAACCGGGGGGGGGAAGGCGGGAGCCCCGGAGCGGGGAGAGCACAGAGGGGCGATCCCGGAGCCGGGGGACCCCCGGCAGCCTGGAGGGGTGCGGGAGGTTGGTGCTGAGCGGGCTCCGGGCCCCCGAGGCTGAAAGGGGCGCTGACTGCTCCAGCTGCCCTTGGGCAGCGCCACCATCAAACCCAACGTGCTCAGCCCTTGTTTCCCTCCCAAACCAGGATTTCCTAAACTTTGGCACTGAGGAGGAGAAGGAGTAGGAGGCCATGAGGACGAGGTCGATGTCCTGGGAGCTGCAGGCAGGTGAGGAGGAAGTCAGTGCCCCTTTCCCCCTGTGTCCTGCTCCATCTCCCAGCCCAGCACGGCCCCAGCTGCAGCACAGCCCTGGGGGGATCTCCTTGCCCTTGCCTATGGCTCGGAGGCAAATCCCATCCTGTCGTTGTCCTTCCTCCCCCAGACAAGGAGCTGAGCACGGACAGCAGGGAGGACAAATCCCCGTGGCACAGCCTCGGGCAAGAGGCCGTTTGCAGCGGCTCCACGGCGCAGGAATGCAACGGGGAGGAAAAGCCCCGCAGATCCCGCAGCAGGAGGGGCTGCAAACGCACAGCCCGGGGATCCCAGCAGGAAAGAGCCAGCCCGGGCCGGGGAGGCGGCCAGAGCTCGGAGCTGGGGCTGCGTGAGCAGCTTCACCATGGGGAGAAGCTCCACAAGTGCTCAGAATGTGGAAAGGGATTCAGGAGGAGATCACAGATGATCAGTCACTGGAGAATCCACACGGGGGAACGGCCCTACGAGTGTGGGGAGTGTGGGAAGAGATTCAGAGTGAGCTCAGACCTGACTGTTCACTGGAGGAGTCACACTGGGGAGAGGCCCTATGAGTGTGATAAATGCAGGAAGAAGTTTCAGAGGAGCTCCCTTCTGCTCCGGCCCTATCGCACTCACACGGATGAGAAGCCGTTCCACTGCTCTGATTGCGGGCAGGGCTTCAAGCACAACTCTGCCCTCATCAGGCACTGGCTCACCCACACTGGGGAAAGGCCCTACGAGTGTGATAAATGCAGGAAGGGGTTTACAACCAGCTCTAATCTGATCCTGCACTATCGCAGTCACAGGGATGAAAGGCCTTATGAGTGTTATGACTGTGGGAAGGGCTTCAAGCACAACTCACATCTCATCAGGCACCGGCTCATCCACACCAGGGAGAGACCCTACAAGTGTCTCGAGTGTGGGAAGAGCTTCTCACAGAGCTCTAACTTGATCAGACATCAACGGAGTCTCCACTGAGGGAAGCCCTGCGAGTGCCCCGAGTGCAGGAAGAGCTTCGTGCCCTGCTGCAGCTCCATCCCCATGGCAGGATCCGCGCTGGATGATCCCCAGTGACCCCCGGTGGGCAGAGCCCCCCTGAGCCCTGGTGCTGCTGATCCATGTTGGGAAGACACCTGGCTGGGGGCTGCACATCCTCCTGTCTCCCTATGGACTGGATTTTCTTTGCATTTCTCTTTATCCTTCCCAAACACCCAACATCAGGGTAAAAATAAAGATGTTGAACTTAGACATGGTTGGGGATCTTTCAGGGGATGTGGGGGACACTGGGTTTGAGGGAATTGAGGGTTCCTGGGAGGGACTTGGGTATTGCTCAGGGTGTTGGGAAGCCCAGGCTCAGTGGCACCAGCTCTACTGGGATACCCTGGCAGAGGTTCTGATCAAGGACCTCCTGCCCTACCACTGTCCCCGTGTCACCCCATCCCAGCTCCTGCTGTCCCCTGTCCAGAATCCTCTTCTCCCCACTGTCACTCCCCTTGTCCCCAGCCCATTCCTCTGTCACCCCACTCCCGCTCAGATCCTCATTCCCTGTCCCGTATTCTCTGCCCGATTGCTGTTCCCATATTCCCAACCCTGTATTCCCTGTCCTAATCCCATTCCTGAATTCCTGTTTTCATATTCCCAATCCTGTTCCCATATTCCCATTTTTGTTCCCTGTCCAACCTTCTTAATCCCCATCCCATATTCTCTCTCCAGTTGCTATTTCCATATTCCCTGTCCTCATCCCATTATTCCCATTTTGGTTGCTGTTCTCATTCCTGTTCCCATGTCCCTATCCCTGTCTTCCTTCCCAGTCCCTATTCCCTGTCCTTGTCCCCATTGCCCATCCCATTCATGGTCCCTGTCCCCTTTCCCAGTTGTTGGAGTGTGTAACACAGAAGCCTCTCTGAGTCCCTCAGTACTTCAAAGTGCTTCTAATGAATATGCATTCTTATTTAAAGGATGTATTTAATTCAATTTCTCTTTAGAGCAGAGGTGATTGCAGCATTCTGTTATTGATATTGATCCATGGTCTCTCCTCAGGGGTCCTGGCCTGCTCAGAGAAGCTGTGCCTTGAAATGTGACCCAATGTGGACAACCTTGCTTCACATTCCCCAGCCCCATCCTGTCTCTCCTCACTCACCTGAGACCTGCTGTGCTTGGAGAATTGCCTGCACACAGCCAAAGAAGGGATTTTTTTAAATTTTTTTTAAGCAGTCTGAAACAGTTTTGATTGCTCCAAAGTTTCCCCATTGTAAACAGACACCCTCCTCAAGTGTGTGCCAAGCCCAAGGCACCACCAAGAGCCCTGCAGAGCTGCCCTGGGCCAGCTGGGAGGGTGGATCATCATCCCAACCTGCCCCGGGCCATTGCAAGGGACTGTGGCCACGGACACTGCACTGGCCCCACTGCTGGGTTTGGGTGCCATGGCAATGCTCATCAGCCCAAGTTTCCTTGGAAAGCACCCCAAGGCCCTGTTTCTGCAGTCAGGCTCCAGGGCCACTTGCATGCAGAGCTGTTGTGTCCTCGGCTGCCCCGGCACCCTCAGGACAAAGCGGTGCCGGGGCTGTTCCAGGGACAATGGCACTGACGCTCCTGGATGCGCTCAGGGGCCACGGCAGCAGCCACACAGACCCTTCCTCAGTTTGGTGCCAGGCAGCCAAGGCCTGGAGCCATTGTGATGGCTGCTTGCCATGGAAACCTGCCCTGGGCCCCTTGCTCAGGGCTGGAGTCACTGCCCAGAGCCAGAGGGGATCCCTGGCTGGGGGCTTGTGCCGTGGCACCTGCCCTGTGCCCCGCTGGCTGCTCAGGCGCAGCGGGACGAGCAGCACAGCCCCGGCCAGGGCCAAAGGCCAGCTCAGCCAGACAGAAAAAGCAGCTGGGCACTGTTTCCATGGCAGCCATTCCTGGCACAGCACCTGGGTCACCTGTCCTGGCACTTGCCATGGAAAGCCCTTGAGGGGCTGATGCCACGGCCGCTGGCACTGAGACACTGCTGGGCTCGGGTGCTGAGCACAGGGCTGAGCACACAGAGATGGTTTTGTTCTTGCTGAGCCTGCACAGAGCCAAGGCCTTTCCTGCCCCTCGTCCAGCCATGCTGGGCAGGGGCTGGGGCTGCAGGGAGCTTGGGAGGGGACACAGCCAGGACAGGTGACCCCAACTGACCCCAGGATATCCCAGACCATGGCACATTGTGCTCAGTGTATAAAGTGGGGGGGGGGGGGGGGGGGGGGGGAGAAGGCAGAAAGGAGGGGACATTTGGAGTGGTGGTGTTTGTCTTCCCAGGAAACACTTAGGCAGGATAGGACTCAGTTTCACCAGTGGGTAGGGTCAGCACCAAAGACACAGACACCAACTGAAGGAATTGTGTCATTTATAAAATGCAAAACTGCAAAGAATCACACAAGGAGAATCTCAGTAAAACAGATATTTGTTAGCAAAGAATTACAAAAGGAGAAGCTCAGCAATGCACCCAATCATCACTACCAAATATTGCCCACAGTGATTTACAAAGATCCATCCCCAGTTCCCCCCAGACTTTGCCATCACCCAGGTGCACACATCAGCTGGGGGAAGCTGTCACAGCCAAGGGCTGCAGAGCCACTCCTGGACACTGGGAATTCCTGCAGGTACCTCCAGCCACAGCTGAGGCTCCCAACCCTGCTGAGAGAGGGCCCAGCTCTGACAGTGATGAATAAACAAACTGACAGCAGTGCTAGTGCAGGAACAGCTGGTTTCATTCTCTGGTTTGGTTTCTCCCAAAGCCTGGCCAGAGCTCAAGGAAGAACCAAGGGAGTTGACTTAGGCCAAACACCCCCAAACAAAGCCAGATGGGACCTTGTTTGGTTTCTAAATACACAAAGGTAAATCCATATTTCACCAATGCAGAGATAGACAGATCATATTGCTAAAAATGCCTCATTAATGAGCAGATAAAAAGATAACATTTGGTTGGAAGGTTCATCTAGAGGTCACCTTTGTCTCAGGTCCTGGTGCACAGGCCTTGGTACTTCAATCAGTGCCTTGACCAAGGCATGACTTCATAAAAATTCTTTCAATAACTGAATCTTAAATTTAGGTAGGAGGCATAAAGGCATCGCCTCTTGTTCTTCAATTAAGTGCTGTTCAAGTTCATTACTCAGAGCTGTAAGTCACATTCCTTCTAAAACATGCCTAATTAGTTGCTACTCTCTGCTGTTTATCAAATCTCCACTGTTTCCTGAGACTGTGTCTCTTTTGAGACAAGTCTCAATGCTCCATTTCCCAGCACAAAGTGTCACAACAGCTCTAACATGGGATCATAACACACCAAGTGCTCACACTGCAATGACTGCAGTGGCTGCCACAAATGCATTTCACAGCAGCCTCCAGTTTGGCATCCATGGAGCCAATCTCACCAAGAAGAATTCTCTTCTTCCTACTACTCTTCTACTGCTCTTTCTATCGAGGTGATTCCTGACTGTCGGACTTCAAACTCATCACTGTCAGAAGTGCAACATTCCTGTCCCATGGCAGCCCAGGCTCCTCCTTGGCCAGCAAGCAGATAATTCAAGGCCAGGCAGTTCTGTAGAGACCCATTTGTGTTTGTTGGAGCTCACAGGATGTGCTGTTGGACATTTTCACAGTATCATTGTCTGCTGCTTCTAATAATCAATGCAGCTTATTAATGTAAACTCCACAGGACAAGGCAGTGCACATGGGGCACACATGAGGGAGGCGGGCCTGTGGTACCGGTTTTGTCCACAAGGAAGCCTCACTACTGGGGGGAGGAGCTGCAGTGCCGGTTTTTTCCAAGAGGGGACAGCACTTCTGGGGGGTGGAGGCTGCAGTACCTGTTTTGTCCACAAGGGGACAGCACTACTAGGGAGGGGGGCTGCAGTACCAGTTTTGTCCACAAGGAAGCAGCACTGCTGAAGGGGGGGGTAGTGAGCTGCAGTACCGGTTTTATCCACGAAAGGACAGCTATACTGGGAGGGGCTGCAGTACCGGTTTTGTCCACAAGGGGACAGCACTACTGGGGGTGGGGGGCTGCAGTACCGGTTTTGTCCACAAAGGGGCAGCACTACTTGGGTTGGGACTGCAGTACCTGCTTTGTCCACAAGGATACAGCACTACATGTAAAGGGGCTGCAGTACTGGTTTTGTCCACAAGAGGGCAGCACTACTGAAGGGGGTGGCTGGCGGTAGCAGTTTGGTCCACAAAGGGACAGCACTACTGGGGGTGGGTGGTCAGTACCGGTTTTGTCCACAAGGGGGCAGGACTAATAATGGGGTGGGGCTGAAGTACCTGTTTTATCCACAAGTGGGCACCACTGCTGAGGAACGGGGAGCTGCAGTACCAGTTTTGTCCACAAGGGGGCAGCACTACTGGAAGGAAGCGGTAGTACTGGTTTTGTCCATGAGGAAGCTGCAATACTGAAGGGAGAGGGGCTGCAGTACCGGTTTTTTCCACGAGGGGGCAGCACTACTGGTGCAGGGGGCATCGGTACCTGTTTTGTCCAAAAGGGGGGGAGCACTACTGGTGCGGGGGGCCTGCAGTACCGGTTTTGTCCAAAAGGGAGAAGCATTTTTAAAAAAGAGGGGCTGCAGTGCCAGTTTTGTTCACAAGGGGGCAGCACTAGTGAGGAGGAGGAGGCTGCAGTGCCTGTTTTGTCCACAAGGGAGCAGCTCTACTAGGCAGAGGCTGCAGTACTGGTTTTGTCCACAAGGAAGCAGCACTACTGGGAGAGGGACCTGCAGTACCGATTTTGTAAGCAGGAGTGGGGGGGGATGCAGCACCAGTTTGTCCACAAGGGGGCAGCTCTACTGGGGGGGAGGGGGGGGCTGCAGTACCAGTTTTGTCCACAAGGGGACAGACCTGCTAAAGGCAGGGGGGGGGCTGCAGTACCAGTTTTGTTCCACAAGGGGCAGCACTACTGAAGGGGGGGCTGCAGTGCTTGTTCTGTCCACAAGTTGGCAGAACTACTGGGCGGAGGGGGTGCAGTACCGGTTTTGTCCACAAGGGGGCAACACTGCTGAAGGGCAGGGGGGGCTGCAGTACCAGTTTTGTGGACAAGAGGGCAGCACTACTGGTGGGGGGGCTGCAGTATTGGTTTTGTCCACAAGAGAACAGCACTTCTGAAAGGGGGGGCTGCAGTACCGGTTTTGTCCATGAAGGGACAGCACTACTGGGGTTGGGCGGTCAGTACCGGTTTTGTCCACAAGGGAGCAGCACTACTGGGGGTGGGACTGCAGTACCTATTTTTTCTTCAAGGGGGCAGCACTAGTGAGGAACAAGGGACTGCCGTATGGGTTTTGTCCACAAGGGGGCAACACTACTGAGTGTGAAGCAAGCTGCAGTAACGATTTTATCCATAAGTGGGCAGCACTACTGAAAGGAAGCGGCAGTACCGGTTTTGTCAACGAAGGGGCAGCAATACTGGTGCAGGGGGTGGCAGTACCAGTTTTCTCCAAAAGGGGGCAGCAGTACGTGGAGGGGGGTGGGCTGCAATACCGATTTTGTCCACAAAAGGGCAGCAGTACTGAGGGTGAAGAGGTGCAGTACTTGTTTTGACCACAAGGGGGCAGCATTAGGGAGGGGGGCGGCCCAGCGGTACCAGTTGTGTCCACGAGGGGTCAGCACTAGTGGGGGGAAGAACTGCAGTACCGTTTTTTCTACAAGTGGGCAGCACTACTGGGGGTGGGGCTGCAGTGCCGGTTTTGTTTACAAGGAAGCAGCACTGCTAAGTGGGGGGGCTGCAGTACCTGTTTTGTCCACAAAGGGGCAGCACTACTGGTGGTGGGGGGCTGCAGTACCGGTTTTGTCCACAAGGGGACGACTACTGTGGGGGGGGGGGAGCTGCAGTACCGGTTTGGTTCACAAAGAAGCAGCACTACTGGGGGTGGGGCTTCAATACCAGTTTTGTCTACAAGGAAGAGGCAGTACTAGGGAGTGGGCTGCAGTACCGGTTTATTTCCACAAGGGGACAACTCTACTGGGAGGGGGCTGCAGTACCCGTTTTGTCCACAAGGAGGCAGCACTACTGGGGGTAGGGCTGCAGTACTGGTTTTGTCCACAAGAGGGCTGCTCCACCGATTGGGGGGGCTGCAGAACTGCATTTTCCACAAGGGGGCAGTGCTATTGGGGGGGTTGCAGTACCGGTTTTGTCCACGAGAAAGCAAAACTACTGGTTGGGTCGCCACACTACCTGTGCTGTCCACAAGGGGGCAGCAGTACTGGGCAGGGGGCCTCAGTACCTGTTCTGTCCACAAGTGGGCAGCACTACTGGGTGGAAGGAGGGGGGCTGCAGTGCCGGTTTTGTCTACAAGGGGGCACCACTGCTGTTGAGGGGGGCTGCAGTGCCAATTTTTTCCAAAAGGGGGCCGCACTTCTGGGGCATTGACTGCAGTACCTGTTTTGTCCACAAGGGGACAGCACTTCTGAGGGGCGAGGGGCTGTCGTACCGGTTTTGTACACAAGGGGGCAGCAAGACTGAGGGGGGTAGGCTGCAGTACCGGTTTTGTCTACAAGTGAACAGCACTACTGGGCGGGGGGGGGGGGGGGGGGGGCTGCAGTACTTGCTTTTGTCCACGAGGGAGCTGCACTACTGGTGTGAGGGGCTGCAGTACAGGTCTTGTCCAAAAGTGGGCAGCGCTTCTAGAGGGTGGGTTGCAGTACCTGTTTTGTCCACAATGGGGCAGCACTACTGAAAGCAGAAGGGGGGCTGCAGTACCTGTTTTGTCCACAAAGGGAGCAGTACTACTGGAAGGGGTCAGCCGTACTGGTTTTGTCCACAAAATGTCAGCACTACTGAAAGAAGGGACCAACGATACCAGTTTTGTCCACAAGGGGGCAGCCCTAGTGAGGAAGGAGGGGCTGCAGTACTGGTTTTCTCCACAAAAAAGCAGCACTACTGGGGAGGGGGGGCTGCAGTGCCTGTTTTGTCCAGAAGGGGACAGCACTACTTTGGTGGGGGGAATGCAGTACCAGTTTTGTCACGAGGAAGCAGCACTACTGGTTTAGGGGGCCGCAGTACCTGTTCTGTCTGCAAGTGGGCAGCACTACTTGGCGGGAGGGCTCCAGTACCGGTTTTATCCGCAAGGGGGCAGCACTGCTGAAGGGGGAGGGGGGCTGAAGTACCAGTTTTGTGCACAAGGGGCAGCACGGCTGGGAATGGGGGCCTGCTGTACCTGTTTTGTCCACAAGGGGGCAGTACTACTGGGAGGGAGGGGGCTGTAGTACTGGT
This sequence comes from Erithacus rubecula, assembly GCF_903797595.1. Classification (NCBI taxonomy): domain Eukaryota; kingdom Metazoa; phylum Chordata; class Aves; order Passeriformes; family Muscicapidae; genus Erithacus; species Erithacus rubecula. Next base: position 136 of record NW_027635437.1, on the reverse strand, counting down.
TTTGTCCACAAAGGGGAGGCACTAATGAGGGGGGTGGGCCGGCAGCACCGGCTTTGTTCAAAAGGGGGCAGCACTACTGGAAGTGGGGGGGGGGCTGCAGTACTGGTTTTATCCACAAGGGGGCAGCACTGATGTG